>NC_056744.1:1205774680-1205779680 GCF_019279795.1 Protopterus annectens | reverse complement strand
GTGATGTGAAGTAGACCCTTATATATATATATATATATATATATATATATATATATATATATATATATATATATATAGACAGTAGCACTGTTTTTTCTGTTAATTTAACTGGCCCTATGTAAGAAGTGTCAAATGGGAGAAGGTGCTGTTATAAACTGCTGTTGTTAGTGAAGCCCTAAATCATAGAACAAAAAGTCTTCTTTTTTTCTGCTCCTCATATTAGGAGTGCCTGATCATAAAATTGCACCGGGCCTTAGAAGGGCCAGGTATAGCTCTTTAAAACTGGCATAAATAACTTGAATGTAAGGTAAGAAAATGCACATCTCAGGAGAACAGAGGGGTAAGTTAGATTACAACATAAGCACTGGAATCAATCCAGTCAGGTATGTAGCAATGTATGAAGTACCAACAGAAGAACAAAGTGAAATAAAGGAAGAGGCAATTAAGTCTTGGAGCAGGCCGAAAAGGAAGTTATTGTTTCAATGTGAGACAGTCAATTAGCAGCTCACACGGTTTGTGTGGGGCACAAACTACATGATCCTTTGTGTGGGAACATGTTTAGTCAACAGCTGCCGATGTATGAACCTGGCACTCATACTGTAGGAGTGATATGCAGAAGAGTATAAAATGTATATATTCTAAATCAGCATGGTTGAGAGAGATAACCAAGCACATACTCAATACACAGATAAACTGATATCCTCAGTAGGTGTAGGGTACCAAAGAACCTGTGCAAAATCCACCAGTTAAGGAAAATGCACCAAAGTGCAGCTACTGCTAAGCCACTCTAACAGCAAACAAATCACTTTTGGTGGTATAAATGGTATGCAATAGCATACTGGAAGAAAGACAAGTTCAGGAGGTTAAGGACTGGATGCTGTGGTGAAAAAAAGAAAGCATAATCAATTTCACTGACGTTTTTTCCACTAGGAAGAACTTGGAGTCACTGCTTTTACTTAGTTTTGTGAATTATGGTCTACTGATGAATGTGAAATGATCCGTCAGCACTGCAGAAACCTAAGAACAGCTGAGATTAACATTAACTGACAGGAAAGCACTACAGAAACCTGAGTGCACCTGAGATCCAACATGAAGTGACAAATTAGTAATGCAGAAACCTAAATGCACCTGAGGTCCAGCATCAAGAGACAAATCAATACTGCAGAAACCTAAATGTACCTGAGGTCCAGCATGAAGTGACAAATTAGTACTGCAGAAACCTAAGTGCACCTGCGGTCCAGCATGAAGTGACAATTTAGTACTGCAGAAACCTAAATGCACCTGAGAAAACCTAATTTATTTCCATGATGTGCAATTAAGAAGATCTGGGAGCGATTAATCAAGTAGTGTCTATCTTTCTTAACATAAAGACATTCACTCTATTCTTAGTCTAATTGTTAACCATTTTGAATTGGGTTGAAGGCCACAATCTTAGGAAATACTTTTGATTAATATTACGTCTGGCAAAAAACACTGTTTTCTATATAAAGAATGATGATACTTTGTTTTAGTACCTTAACATCCTTTAAACAATGATGTTCATTGATATTCAAAAACTAGCATGTTGATTGGACAGTGCACCCAGCATGCCCCGTTGTAAATACAGCATATAGAAAAGTCTGGCCACTTAAGTACCATTGAGCAGCCAGACTTTCTATTGGCATATGCTGGGGGACAGCAAAATATGAAAAAAAAAACAGGTATATTCTACAAAACTAAAGAAACAGAAAACATGACCTGGTTTTCCTTGTATTTCTCCTCTGACACTCGAAAAATCCTGACTTTTTAAACACTAATGGAGATTCCTTCTCCTGCACAGCACTGATGTTCTGTGTAAGCATGGAATGCACGTCCCATATGTGTGCATGGTACATCTGCCAACAGAAGACAATGCAGAAGAAGACTGACATGCCATAAAACAAAGACATTATTTAAGAAAGGTAAGCATTTTTTTCTTAACAAATGTCATTGTATAAAAGCAATAATGCACTCCTGTTTGTGGGTCTATCAGGATTTACCCATTATTGGCTTTGTTTAATCACACCAGCTGTGGTTAAATCCTGATATACCCAATCACAGTTGTGGTTATTGCTTAAATGGCCTTAACCAATAATGTAACTGGAAAGTTTTTCCTTTTATTTGATGCTATTGTCTATTTCTGCTGTGACATTATGTTGTTGCCCTCTATATCGTTACTTAACTTCTGTAGCTCATTATTTTATTGTGAGTGGTTTCTTATTGTCGCGGTGGTTCAGCAGTTAGCGTTGCCACCTCACTGCAAGAGGTTCTTCTGTTTTATTCTTGGCTGAAGCACCTTCTGTGTGGAGTCTGTATGTCATCCCTGTGGTTGCGTGAACTTTAAAGGCATGCAGGTAGGTGTGTGAGTGTGTGTGTCTTCTGCATATCTCCCAACTGTCCTGAATAACTCAGTTTTTACCAAGTTTTGGAGTCCAAATAATGGGGTGCCACGATTCCCAAGTGTCACCCCTTCATTTCCAATTTTTTCCAATTTTTCCAGTTTTTTTTTTTTTTGCTTTCATTTTTTTGAGCTGATGTTCATCACATGTGCGATGATGTCAGCTCTATCAACCTGTTGGAATTGAGCTCAGGGGCAAGCATTTCTGACTCACTGCTTGATTTGAATGGATCTGCAAGCACAAGTGGGAAGGAAACTAGCTTAAGGTATTTTTGCTCATTAACAGTATGATGGACTGGAGTTTTGCATGCTCCTGCTTGGCCCATGAATGGAACATTATGCTTGTATGTTGAGGTATCTGAACACTGGCTTACGTGTATATTCTTGCAGAGTTGAAGTGTGTGTGTGTAGTGTGTGCAAATGCCCCCAGGTGAATACACCTGGTGGTTAGAGGTACTCAGGCTCAAACTCTGTACCTTTGGTACAGGTAAAAAGAGCCTAAAGTCTCTAGCCTCCACCACTTGTGAATTTATGCCTCATAGTTTTGTTCTTTTCCTCATTAAATCTATGGTTTTCAGGATTTTTGTGGCAAATAACTAAAGGATTGACCACTAAATAATGACAGGCATTTGGATTTCAGACTCCATATTCTTCAGGAAATAAATGGTAAGACAAAACCTTTTATTCTAGCAATTTTCTAAGTTTATAAGATGAGTATTTGAAATTTGTCCCGATTTTGCAGCTGTATTCCCCATTATAGGCTTTGTCCAGGTTGTTTGTGCTAAGACATTGAGAGCTATGGTGAGAAATGAGAACTAAATTCTGTATTCCCCCATTATTGACTTTGTCCAGGTTGTTTGTGCTAAGAGGTTGAGAGCTATGGTGAGATGAGAACTGAATTCAGTAAAGGATAGCCATTTAAGTTTCAGTCTTCCTGCCTTTCAGGAAACTGCTAATTTGTCATAGTGGTACGTTACTCTGATTATAGTGCACAGGGTCCTGGGGCCAAGACTTGGCAGTGAAATGCATGGTGATAACACAACATTTTATTCTAGCAACTTTCCAAAACTATACAAGCAATGTTTAAAATGTGCCCCTGGTTTTTGGCCTTTTGTCTCCCTACCCCCCAAAACAAACTGAAATTGAAAATAAGTGCAAGAAGCTGTGCAAGATGCCTATGGCTTACACTACTGTCATTCTATTTATATATATGTATATAATATATGTATATGTGTGTGTGTGTGTGTGTGTGTGTGTGTGTGTGTGTGTGTGTGTGTGTGTGTGTGTGTGTGTGTGTGTGTGTGTGTGTGTGTCTGTCTGTGTAAGTAGAATTTTATGATGGAAATGTTCTGAATTGGGCAATTTTGTCATTATTGGTTCATGCATTTTGTTTCATTGCCTACTGGAAAAATGTTCAAACAATAAATTTAAAATGCGCTCTAACTTAAAGTCTAACAAGTGTGCTATATTATTATACAAGGAATATAATTTAATAAAGTCAGGAAGGTGTATCAAAGAATGCATGTATGCTTATTGTTTTGTGTGCAAAGGGCCTATGATTTGAAAACAGCCCAAAGGTAATCTTTATCCACCACTGGCCAGATGCATTTTCGTTGAATGTGGTGTGGGTTTCAATGCTGTTTCAATGAATGTGAGTTTCAAGGGCGGATAAGTTTTAATGCCAAGTCTGTTTTCATTGTGAGACAGTATTGCTTTGTTTAGCAGATATCTATTAGTGTTTGAGCATTGTGCTATAAAATGTAAAAATAAAATCCAAATAATCATTGTAGAGGTAAAGCAGTATGCATGCACACATTAGTGTTTATGGTAAATGGAGCAAAATAGCCAGGTAACGGGATATTGAAATGGCTGCAGGGGGACTCTGGTGCCATATTTTGGTTGCCTGTTCATCAGTTTGCATTTGAAAGTTAGTATCCCACAATTCCATTGGAGTGGGTGGAGTTATGTAATTATGTATGCACATTTTATGTTAATCAGCGTACAGATTTATATCTATTTCTCATGGGCCTTGTTTAGATTTTTGATGTTTCCAGGTTGAGAGGTATGGTCTTCTGTGAAAGTTGAGTGCTGGGCTGGCAACTCGACACTGTAAAAATCCAGTGTCAATCAATAGCGAACCGGTGATCCACTGTGGTGGCCCCTAACTGGAAAAAGCCAAATGTCTTTTTATCGTTAGGGGATTCTTACACATACTCATTGTAATTTTGCGTTTCTATCCTCCTCGGACATCAGTTTTGCCAAGGCACCAGAAGAATAAACTACATTGTTTATTTAAAACAAAAATAAAGTGTTACATAAGGTTCAGAAAAATCTTTATCATTCACTTAAATTGCCTACCACAAGTAGGTCAAGATATGTGACAGAAAAAATGTGATTCAGATGCAGCTATCGCAGCAGTGAGAAAGCCCTCATTATCAGCTCACTAACATATCTGTCAATCACTCTGCAGACCTGATGGCTGAAGTGCTTCTCCCTGGTGACTTATGCCTTAAGATGTCAAAGGCATCCCTGTACATTCACATCCGCATACACACACACACACACACACAAACACACACACACA
>NC_056744.1:1205609680-1205772180 GCF_019279795.1 Protopterus annectens | reverse complement strand
TTTTGAAAGGAAGTAGCCATTTTTCCGCTCTAAAATATGTTTTAAAAGGGGGTCAGAAAAGAGAGTGTTAACTGGCTAATAGAAGTGTTTAAAATGTATTCAATGAAATCACTACAAAACAAAAAAATTCATAAATGTACTAATGCATGCTGTACTGTTCAATGAATGTTACTATTCAATGTTGCAGGTGTTATTGCTTATAGAACAGTTGTGCTGTTTCCCTATTAAAGGAAAGCAACGGAAGGTCAACACGTTGAGAAGATTATACACAGCAAAAATATTACATGAGTTACAAAGAAACACTAACAGAAATATTTGACTTCCCATGAAGACCCTGTAAATGACTTGACTGTTCCAAGAAAAACAGGGTGGGGACGGGGTGGTTGGTTTGCACTTTAACACCATCTAACAGAAAATATTTCATTTCCATGTAATGTTGGACTTTTCTATTATGTTATGAAGTACAAAATGTCTTATTTCATGAAAGGTTACTGAAGCAAACACAGGAGGGTTATGGCTGACAAAGTTTGCAGATGACTGCAAACTGGGCGCCATAGTAGAAAACACATCTGACACAGATATCCTTCAGAAGGGTCTCACAGAAACGGATAACTGGTGCCAGAGCCATGGCCTAAAGTTAAATGCCAAAAAATGCATAGTCATACCCTTCGGGAAAAACAAGGTTACCCCTAGCTACCAAATAGGTGGCAATCCACTGAGCATAGAAGAAGTTATCAGGGACCTGGGGACCCAGGTTGATAGTAGTCTGTCATTCGACACCCATGTAGCTAAAGTAGTTAGGAAGACCTTCTACATTGCCCACCTTATCATGAAGGGATTCTCATCTAGATCAAGGGAGGTCATAGTCTCCCTATACTCATCACTCATCAGACCAATGATTGAGTACAATGCCCCATTCGAATGTATCTGACCCGACACTTGCAGCAGCTGGAGAGGCCACAAAAGTTCCTCACCAAAAGGATAAAGGGTCTCAAACATCTGTCCTATGCTGCCCGACTGAAAGAACTCCAGCTCTATTCAGTCGCCACGCTTGCTCAGAGGTGACCTTTGCCTAACATACAAGGCCATGTCAAACCCAGATTTGATGAATATGCTTCACCTCAAAAAATCTAGATCCATCAGAGCCACAAGGGCGGGAGACTTAAACCTCGACACGGCTATTAATAGGACGGGGTGGAGGGATAGATTCATCACCGAAAGACTCCTATGCTGTGGAATAAAATCGGTATATGTGAGGCAGAGCACCTCGCTGGCCTTGTTCAAGAGAAATCTTGACCAATGGATGGGAGATCGCAGATATACCCCAGGGATTACCTCAGTGTCACTGCTCAACAGAGGCACAGCAAAATAATGGGTATAGTTCCCCATACTAAAGGGGTGGCGTAAGCCACAAAACTATGGGCTAGGCTTGTAAATGCCCTCGGGCAGATAGCCTAGTATGAACCTATGAACCTATGAACCTATGAATAGTAATTCTAAGCATTTTATTATACTCACCCATAAAGCTTCAATTTCTGGCCACCTTTTTCATAACTGTCATGTTACCTATGCAGATCAACATAGCTTCACACAAACATACATACTAACAAGCACTAACTCAAGGATCCCATAGAAATAGTATTAAAATGCACCTGCATTACATCTTTCCACCCATTAGCCTCTTGGCATGTTTCTGTTTATGCGTGTGCTGTGTGGTCATAAGCTCTTTATTATACCTGTCATGCTGTTTTTCTTTTTTACATATTTCATCAAAGTACCCCATGCTGTCTCAGTTACTGACATTTCTGTGGAGTTTCATCAGGGCAGTATCCCTTCAAAACTGAGTAACAGGTATGCTTGTTGAAGAGAAATCACTTTTATTTGGGATCAGACCAAAAGACAGACATAAGTATACATTGTCTGGCATTTAATAAAGCTGATAAACTGAGATGACTAAAAAACTAACATGGAAAAAGAGTTGCAAAAGGTAAGTGGATAGTGCAAAACCTGTTTGCTCAGCTATACAAAAAATGAGCAAAAGAATAAATTGAATGAAAAGGTAATAGGAAAGAAGCACTTTTGGAGAAGCCGAAAAACTATGTCTCCCTTGATCTCCAACAAATAATTGGATGGTCATTGGCATGCATAAGTTTAGAGTTGGCCCATTGTATTCATAAAGCTACACAACCAGTGGTGCTGTTAGCACCATCAGCAGAGGCGCATATAATTCTTCTCCAAGTTCAAAAGCTTTCCACATCAGAAAAAGACGGATTGTTTTGATTCTACAAATGTTCACTGGGGCTGTGCCTTGAATGATCTCATGTTACCATGACTACATCAGCTCCTTTGACTTTTCAGTCATGAGAACCTGCTGCCTCCTACCATTCAAATGTAAAGTGTTTGTAATGAAGTAGTTCAGTATAGGGTAGGTGATGTCAAAATCCCACCAAGTTTTACCAGAACTGATTCAGGACCTAAACAGGTCTTTACTGGTATAGACAAGAAAACAACTTCACCTATACCGTTTTCAGTAGGGGAAAGGAGACTAAACAGGAATATTTCTATTTGCAATTGATTGACTCCCATGAGAGTCAGGATTTGGACAGCCATAGCGCATTTATTGTGTTCTCCCCAAAGACACTACATATAAGAAAGCACTATACAGAAAAAAAATGTTTGACTGACTTAAAAGTCAGTCTTCATCTTGCAAAAGGATATTTTTACAATGGGAAAAACTCATTTGAACTACTTTTGTTGGGGGAAAGCCTACCACATTGCCTTAAAAGTGTGTGTGTTGCACTGATAGCATAGTTACCTCACAGCAAGAGGTTCTCAGGTTCGATTCTTGGCTGGGGTGTCTTCTGTGTGGAGTCTGCATGTCATCCTGCATTTCGTTTGGGTTTCCTCCGGGTGCTCGGGTTTCCTCCCACATTACAGAAATACATCTGGAGCATTTCTCTCTGGGCCTCCGCTGAAAATTGGCCCGTTCCAAGTCAGACTTTCCCAGTTAACAAATATTAAATTAAAATATATACATATATATATTTATACATATATATATATATATATTTATACATATCTATATGTGTGTGTGTGTGTGTGTGTGTGTGTGTGTGTGTGTGTGTGTGTGTGTGCATAAATAGACTCCATGCTCACACAAACATGAGAAAGAGAAATCTCCAGAAAGAAAGGAATAACTGCTGCTGGATACCTAGAAACTGCATAAGCAGTAATTTCCAATGGAGAACTGCCATTGAAGAGTTTAACTTCATTAAGCTAAACTTGGTCAGATGACACCTCATCCATTTTAAGCTTGACAAGGTATAGGAAGCCTTCCAAAGGAGATATTGTGAAATGATGAGAAGGAACTCATCTCAGTGGTCTGCTCCTCCATTTTTTTTAAATTGTAAAGGTATCTTTCCCACAAACTCTCAGCATCTAGATACATACAGTCCATTTCCTGAGAAACATACAAAACTTTCCATACTATTGTTTCATTGAGTAAAAGTCAAATCCTCAGAAAATTCTTTCATTGGCTTTCTTTTCCTTTCCTTTAACAGGGAAAACAGCTATCCTCGATAAATATGGGGGGTAGGTATTCACTTCTACCTGAGTGAGCAAACAACATAGACATAATGCATACCTTCTTCCTCCTAATTTTAGTTTTTCTAGAGATATTCTTACAGCTTTAAATACTGACAGGGATTCATAAAGGTTACCACAAGGTGTAGACTACATGTACACAGTGTAATCTTTCTGAGTGACTAGAAAGCACAAAAAATAAAATAATTTTATTGAATAGATATCATGTACACTTAGTGTACAATTAGTGTAGGCTTTATTGAATTTGTCCCTCTGTTATTAATAATTTATGGTATAATGAAGAAATTATTATTGAAAGAACTTTAAAAGAAAATAAATGGAGAAGTTTGCTGCTACAAGACAGGACAACTGAAGATTTGTGGCGAATGGAGCATCAGATGAAGTAAAGAACTGATGATGGATTTGAGTGTGTACCTATGGCTGTGAAAAGGAGGAAATGTGGAAAATATGGAAAATCTAAGGTAACAGTGATAGATCCAGGAATCAAGTTGAGGCTAAGAAACTACATTCTTAACAAGAGGAATAGTGCTTTTGTTGTTGAGCAATTATGATGAACCTGGAAATAACACTGGGAATTAAGGCTTTGGGGCTGTTAAAGAGCTGCTTCCTGTAGAAAAAAGGTAGTAGGTCTCTATATATCAATGGGAAGCTATTTATAATAAAAAGCTGTCATGATCCTGACCATTCTTCCTTTTTGGAATAGGAGGAAAGTCTCAGGGTTTGAAAAAATATAAGAAAATGCAGATTTAATTGATGGGGTGTGGGTTAGGAGTGTAATAACTACAGGATAGAAGGAAACATTGAATGGAAGGTGAACATGGTGGCGATGAAATCTTCTGAACATGCCTAGGTGTATGAGGACATTTTCGAAGAAAGTAAGAGAAAGATAGATGTGGAAAAAGAATAACGTATTTGTGTATTAAGGGTTCATTTTAAGGTTTCATATTTCTGATCTGCTATGACGTATGTGTGTGTATTCTTAACTGTGTCATAAAGGAGTGCTGTGATATTTTCTATTTTAAGTAGTTTATTTCTGCTATACATTGTTGTTCTCATATTTTTAAGACAGATACTTTTCTTCCTTTTGTTATTCTGCTTTTACTTTGCGATGTATTTTACGTTATTAATTCCTTCCAGCTCTATTTGTCCATTGTATGACTCTGAACAAGTAAGTTAATAGACAGTGCTGCCACGTTAAACGTGAAAAGTGACATTTTGTCTGTTGGGCTTACCCAGTTTTCAAACAGAGAAATATAGAAACAAAAAATGGTTCAAGAAGACAAAAGGACCAAAGCTGTCCACGGAAATGATGTCAAATATTTTAGGAAAATAGGTCAAGCATAAACTAGAAATGATAATATTTGAAGTTAAAGTCTGACTGTTGTCCTGATGGATTCCTTAAAGCTTCAAAGTAACCATGGTGCTCATTTTATTGTTAGAGATAAGCCAAGATGGCTTCCATTCACATTCTTTCCTTTTTGTCTAACATTTTGGATAGTTGTCATAAAATCATTTTAAATTATAATGTATTCATATCAGTACATAGCTTAATGGTAGTCCATGTTGCCTCTTTTTCTAATTAAGATGTCTTTGACTTTTTGAGGTGTTTCAGCAGACCTGATTTATTATTTAGCCTTTGAATTGTATTTAACCTAGTTTGGACATGTTTACTGAAATATTGTTAAAAGAAAGTCTCAACATTCTCTGGGATGTCATCTACAAATATGTCATTCTGGTCATCATTACATAGACACCAATGAGCTTGTAGTCAGCATTATTGAAACTGTTCTGATATATATATATATATATATATATATATAACTGCAGATTTGAAAATCAGTAATTAACATTTTGAGAAAGGCCATATAGTGACATCTTCAAGCAGCTAACATCATGCAGGCATACCAGTTTAGCACCTGAAAAGACTGTACATTACCTGAACAAATTCACACGCTTTCACTTGTCACAGGTCATTCACAGCATTAAAAAAAGATATTGTGACATGTGCTAGACTTGCACATGTACGTAGTAATGACATTCATTGAGCTGTGTGCAAATAAGCCTCATTTGCATGAGAGCTTTGTAACTTAAGTTAAGGTTGTTGAAACTATCTCAGTGTTGCCATTTTGCATCCTGCTGGTTACCACATTCATGCAAAGATTGATGGAATTCCACAATTTAAGCTAATAGTTTAAAATAGGAAGAGTTAACACCCGAATCAGAGGCTAGGATCATAACATCGCTGTTTATTGAGAAATCTTCAGGTATAATTTCTGAAGTACGAATAAGGTAAAATTCTGTTGCTGTTTAACTATGAAGAATGATTACATTGATGGATCCCTTTTTCAGATTACTGTGCTTAGAAAATAATCTGTTTATTGTTTATAGTTTCTGGTGCCTGGCAGTGGCTATGCATGGGGCCAAGCTGCATAGATATTCATTGTATCTTATTAAGTGAACCATCAGTAATCAAGTAGGATGGACTTTCCCTGTCCCCCCTCCCTTACAAGCCAGCATTGCAATCACATTCCTTCTGATGTTCCTCCCAAGCCAAAACATATAAATAAAAAATCTGAGACAATTTGAAAACATTGGGAATGATGGAACATCATGCATGTAAGTAGTTTCCTCTGCTGCGTACTGGCAGCATTACTTTAAAGAGATTTAGCATTATGTTTGAATTAACTAAGGACTGAAATATAGTAGTAATTCCTAATAATGCTATTTTAGGGAAAATCTTGCCACATCATTAGGAGTCAAGCACAGGAGAGATCACATATTCTCATAGAGGCTTTTAAAAATATGGACAATATCAGTTTGGAAAAGGTGGTGTGAGACAGACAGAATTACCTAAGGTACGGAATTAAGCACTATCTGACATAAATGAATGGGAAGAAGGAACCATGCCATGGAACTATGCAGAAAGAGAGCTAATGTTATGAAATCTCATAACAGGAGTAAGGCTAGGCAAAATTCAATCACGCATAGTACTCCAGGTGAAGAGCCTTCTGTCATCTAAAGTTTAACACCTGATCACTAATCCCTACTGTCCCTATAAGTAGATGACTATGACACACATGATGAAGGCACTGGGTTCTTTCAAGGTGATGTGTGCATACCAGCAGTGTGGTACACATTCAACAACCACACACAGATGGTGCAGAAGGTCAGTGTTGTCATACATCTTTGCATTACATATTTCTTCTTCAGATCCTTCATCATTATCTGCAGCAGAACCATAGGAACAGATAGCATGTAGCTGAATAGATCAGGCACATGTATCCCAATAAAATGCTGCAGGCATGGATGGGAACTTACCCAAGAATAAGGATGTTAGGCATTATCAGACTTCCACATCAGAGGGTAAGACCTCTGAGTTAAGGTCTAGATCCTGCAGTAATGTTCAGTCAATGCAAAAAGCTTCCTCTTCATTTCATCATCATCATCATCATCATCATCATCATCATCATCATAGCAATTGATATCAAATGCTAATATCTGATTACAATCTATAAGACCATCTCCAACACTACCATTAGGGAACATTGTCTAAGATAGATTTAAAATCTGACATAACATTCTTCTTCTTTCGGCTTTTTCCCAGTTAGGGGTCACAACAGCGGATCACCTTGTCCACTCATGATTGGCTGTGGAGTTTTACGGTGTCGAGTTGCCAACCAGATGCCCAACCTTCCACATAAGGCACACACACGCACACCTAGGGCCAATTTAGAGTGCCCAATCCACCTGCAGCATGTCTTTGGGATGTGGGAGGAAACCGGAGCACCCGGAGGAAACCCACGCGACCACAGGGAGGACATGCAGACTCCGCACAAAAGGCACCCCAGCTGAAGATCGAACCGAAGAACCTCTTGCTGTGAGGCGGCAATGCTAACCACTGCACCACCGTGGCCACCCTAAAATCTGACATAACATAGCATACTGTAATACATACATCATCCAACAACATCACCAAGAAAAAGCTAAAGGAAGTACAGTAACTAATGAACCGTTTGTGTTGGCAGTGACAGTTTGCACTTACCTGCATTAAAAACATGATAACACCTGCTATGTAAGGAAAAAAAACATTGGTGGCAATAATAGTATTGAGACTTGCATTACAAGCTGAAAGTACCTTCACTACCACGACAGTTCAGTTCTTTAGTATGTACTTTTGCAGTAGTTCCTGTCTGCTGCCCCTTTCTTACTCTCCCACTATGCTGGTATAACTAGCACTTGTGCTACTGATCACTACAGTGCAAATTGTGATGGCTATCACAGATGAATAACATTCCTTGTATGATATGTGGACAAATGGCTGATGCACAATGTGAGTTGACCATGCAGTACTCAACATAATCCAAAAGTAACACTCCATGCACCAATGACTATATAATTTCACAGGTTCATATGCATATACTAAGCTAATGACCACAAGCACCTTTTAATTCTAGCTATGAATCTCAAATGTATCCAACAATTTGGTGCCCAAGAAGTTATTTTACAGGTATGTGTAGGCTAGGCCATGGGTGGTCAAACATTTATAGGTCTCCTCTTTCCATTAGAGACATAGATGACAGACCAGGTGTGAATTGCTGATTTCCCATCCCCTGGTTCAGGTTATGCTGGAATATAGTCAGGCAGAACTTTGTTTCACATGGATAGAAAGACTGCTACAGAGAATACACACAATCACGTAATGCAGAATATTAGTAATTTTACACTGTCACATATAGAATGTCATGGCCCATAGTTTTGGACGAGTTGCTGTTGCCTTCACCTGCACTGCTGTGTACTGCTCCCCAATCTGCTGGAGGAGATGGACTGTTGCTGCTATCAGCTTGGCCAATGTCACTAGTGAGACAAATGAAATAGGGATTTGCACTACCACCATCAATCACTATTTGTGTTACTTGTGCACAATCGTGTTATGCAGAGTGCAACAAGAAGTAAACATTCAGCATACAGAAGCAGAGTCATGCTGAAGTACTCCCCCACCTCATTCAGGCAATGGAAAAGTGCTTTGAGCACCATAATAGCAGTTCAGCTGCTGCTGGTGGGCCCTTTCTCATGTAAATTAATTTAAAAAAGTCCAAACCATAAAAATTACTTTTCCTGATGGGCTCCTTAAAATAAACTATTTTTTCTCTGGATACATCCCAGTCTGCATGCACAGCAAATAAGAAACATCCAGAACTGGCACATGAGCTTTTGAACTCACAGTTTTCAAAGTGAGACAGCAGGATGCACTGATGTTTGCTTTATAGCCTACCTGTGGCACACATTGATGAAACCAGCTAAGTACAGGAGATGTTTCAACTGTCTAAACACTGAATCTGATATTTTTGTCACTGATGTTTATTTCTTCAAACATGAGAAATTGCTCTGTGTGTATTGAAAGGTGGATGGTAGGAAGCATTGATGTTTACTTTACAGCATGACTGTGGCACACACTGATGAAACCAGCCAGGTACAAGAGATGTTTCAATTGCATGTATGCTGACTATCATTTCTGTCACTGATGTTTATTCCTTCAAAAATGAGAAATGTGTATGTGTGTGTGAGAAAATATCTAGTTAGAGATAGTTGGAATCAAACCCTATACCTTAGGTACTAAAGACAAGAGCCTTAATCCTCCACTCTAACTAAAGGAATTCCCTTTAGTAAATCACATTGATTTATATTCAGTCATTTGTTTTTATGTTGAAGGAAGGAGATAGATTGTAGTGAAAAATATGAGCCATGTTTTTTTGAAGGTGTCTATTAAATCACTGAAACATCAGATCATGGAATGGTATTTCATTGGAAATGCCATTCATTGAACCCTCCACACCCCCTGCTAATTATATATACCAACTCAGAGATAACACTACAATGGCAATCCCTACAGTAATGCTATTTCAGTCAGAATGGTTCAACAAATGGCATGTTCAAAAAATGCTGTTCAAAATGTCATTTGATGATCTGTTCTTTTGATGAAATACTAGGGACCTGTTTTTTGATAATTTTCCTTGGTTTCCTCATTCTGTTGAATGCTGGCTCTATTTTTATTATTTAGCTGTGAATAAATTAACAGCTTGACATCTACAAGTTTAATGTTAGTATTTTAACTATGAATACATTTTTTAACGTAGGTTGTTTTTTATTATTAATTATTTATTTATTTTTTGCAGGTGCACAGGTGTGAAATGCATTGCGTTTGGGCTACCACTCTTTTTCTAGTACTTGCAAATGCATAAGATTAATAGCTGTAGTATATGGTTACTGTTTCCTGTAGTACATATTTTGATTTTCTCAGCCTTCATTTGTCTTCTATGTAACTGTGCCAAGTTACTTCCATAAGCAGCATTCCTTGGCTGTTCCTGAAAAGGTCCACTTGCACTTATTTGCTGTTAGCAAATGCATTACACATTTGTATTTTAAATTTCTGCATCCTTCACTTAGGTGCTAATTAGTACTTCATTATCTGCCATTTGAGTATGAATCCCTGCATTTTCACAAAATAAAATTTCAAGGGAAGAGAAGTTTATGGTTTCCCATGCCAAGTCTATTTTCAATGTGGGAATTTAAAAAAATAATTGTTAAGAGTTTTTTTCTGAAAAAAATTGAAATATGTTTTAAATGAAATCCAGACATCAATGATACCAATTTGTCCACAATCTGGCATAATGATCAGAGCAGTCTGATCTTCGACTTCCATTATGTAGTCATTGTTGCATGGTACTATTATATAGTCTTCTCTAAAAGATCAGATTGTAAAAAATTTCGGAAGCTAGTTAAAAACTGTTATTCTAGCAATAGGAGCAGAAGACTAAAGCTCTGACATGTTAATGAGCTGCTCCCTGTGACATCCATCTTCATTAACGAACTGTCTGACATTGAGAAAGTCACTTAACCAGGCAGTGCTTTGGAGCTATTGGGAATTTGGACTATGCTCCTTAAAAGTATCCAGGATTGCATGTCTAATAAATATGAACATGTTGTTTTCCAGCCATTCCCTATTGCATAGCTAATTGAGTTCAGGCAATATTATGGCAATATCGCCAGCATACCAGTTTTTAATGCATTATAGGCAATTTATTCATCAAGAACAGCAAGCACTGCATTTGTGGATGAGGCACTGAAATGTAAAGTTGTTTGCCAGTAGCAACCTTTACATTAGTAACAGTTTCCTTTTGTGTTGAATTCAGATGACATTTACTTCTACAGAAATTATACATATTGACATAGGATATGTTATCAGGTAGTTACTATTAATTATGGTCTCATAAATACTCTTCTGTTTTAACTGTGCTGCATATGGCTGGCTCTTATGGTATAATACTAGTGATCTTAAAACAACTCCATGTAGTTCCTTTAAACCTAACAGTAAAGTATGTGTAATTTTATTTTTTCATAACATTAAGAGGTGTAAACAGTGAAAGAGGCTGTAATTGCTGATGGGGAGGGCTGTCTGTGGATGAAAGTACATTTTGCTCTTATCTGATCATCTGTGAACTGTCTTTAAACTGACTTTGCCAGAGTAGTGTGTGTGTGTGTGTGTGTGTGTGTGTGTGTGTGTGTGTGTGTGTGTGTGTGTGTGTGTGTGTGTGTGTGTGTGTGTGTCTGTGTGTGTGTTCATGTGTGAATTAAGTTGGAATACCTTGGTTACTCTGTGTTTATGTGAAACAGATTTGAAATGTGTGACTTTGTTCAATATTATTTTTTTTTGACAGACACCTGAGAAGGATGCAGCCAACAAGGTAACCATAATCGCTGGGTTTGGAGGATGTTGGATAAAAATGACTGACCTTTGTGAGCCTGTCAATAGTCTGTCTTTACAGGACTAGTGTGCAGTTGTTTAACAGAAATTGGAATACTTTTACTGTGGCCATATTTATCACAAGCATACATGTTCATAGTTGATAAAACAGCTGTACAGATATTGATGGATTCTTATGATGAAGTCAAACATATTATTACAAACAGTAAAGTTACTAGGGAGACTAATGCTGCCACATGTTCTCAGATAAGGGATGAATGAATAACTGTAACAGTGTTAGACGAGTTAATGATAATAATAAACTGAGGATGAATTTGAAATATAGTAGCAATACTGGAGGCATATGCAAGATCATTTACAATAACTGGAAGATTTTATTCGCAAATGATACTGTCAGACAAGTAGTGGTCGATAATCTGAATTTCACCTTCAGAAAGAATAGAGACTTGAACTGTTTACTGTGTAGTAACTATAGTTCAAGTAGGAAAGACGTTCCTTGGCCTAACAGGGTTGGGACATTCCCTTCTAGCCATTGTAACGCTTGTGCACTGATATCTACCAGCAATGAATTTTTGCATCCATCTTCTTTAAAACACTACTCTCCCAACTTGTATGCTGATTGTCAAACTCGCAATGTGGTCTATCCAGCTAAATGCAACTCGTGCATCATTTGAAAGAGTTAATTCTCCAACATTCCAGTGCCATAAGACTGAATTGCAAGCATAATGGTTTATATCAGCATATAAATGAGAATAGCGGACATTCCTTTTCTTTTTTAGTTTTACAGATTGCTAAAGAGAACCTGAGAGATGGTGACATGATTAACTTTACTGAGTTATGCGAGTTTTATTGGGTCAAAGATATTCAGGCTGATAGAACCCCAGGACTGAATGGGATGATTCCGCTCAAGCCTATCCTGAGGGGCGTAGACTCCAACAATGATTTTGATTGTTTTTTGGTTATTTTAAATTATTGAAGGTTTATGGATGTGGATGATCTGAAGAAGGGACACAGTCCTGAGAGCGCTAATCCATTTTATCTGGTTTTATCGGCTGATATTAAAATATTTTTGACTTATTCTTTGCAGTCTGGTGGTTTCTGCGGTTTTCAGTTTAGTTATTTGGTTTCTGGCATATCACACTGAACCTTTGCTTCTCCTTTGTTTATTTGTTTTTGTAGTGGTATAGATAGATCTTGTGTGAATATATTTATTAATGCATAGTTAGATACAAGTTTATATTATTTACTCATGGTTTTTTTGCATTCAAATGTACCTTTTGGTTGCATTGTATAACTTAATTTTGTTTAATGTTGCAGGAACAAATCAAAATTCCTTAGAAGAAATGAGTCACTCAAGTCAATCAGCTGCCCCAAATGGATTCAAAAAACACTTTATGAGCCGGAAGCTGGATTGTGATAACCAACCCCAAGAACCAGACAGACTCTTTCAAAGGTGTTTTATGGCTACTGTTACTACAATTAATGTCCAAGGTCCAACATAACTGTACAACATATCATAGCTTGGAAACTGCATAAAATGTAAAATGTGCTTTAAAGAGACCACTGTACCCTCTTCTTTTCTTAAATGTTTACATCTACAACGGGAAGGAAGATGTGATATAAAATATTTTTAATGCATTTGCTCATCCAGACATCTTCTGCAAAAAGTTTTAAAGATTCTGTACCCATTTTAATTGCCAATATTAAACAGCAGGATTTTTTTACATGTCAAATGAACATAAGTACAGGTTGTAAGCACATTATTATCTGCCTGCATAAACTACAGAAAGGAAATTATGCAACACATTCTCGCTGAAATATTTTTACATCACATTTGATACTTAAATGTTGACTTGCTTGCCCATTTATGGATTTTTATTTACAACTTGTCACTTCAGATTATCTTTCTAAAGCACTTGCTTATTAATCTGCTTCTGTAAGAGGAACTGACTGGTTTTGTGTAGTCAAAATGTTCAGGATCATAAAAGATTTTTGTCTCTGCATTAATGTTTATATATGCCACAATTTATTAATGGGCAACACTCGCAAACATACAAGATTATGTATGATCAGCATAAACTGGACTGCTGTAATCTTTTCGACTTTTTATTGAACAGAATGTTCCAAATTCAAACAGACCAGAGGTGCTTGACGTTTCTGATATGATGCCAGTGCCTGACTCATTACAATGTCTGAAGAATTTTCCAGACTATTTTTTAACATAGTATTGATCATTCTGACAAGACTAAGTTGCTGCACCAATAGCAGAATGTGACACAACTTGCAGTGTGGTCACTCATGTTGTTTATGGCCACTGGCAACGATAACAAATGTCATCTAATAGCATGTCCTGCAAGTATTACACAGGATAAAATGAGAACCAATGTATTATACCCTATTGATTTTTCCATCATGTAAAACTCAAATATCATCCACAATGCATTAAACCAACTGCTCCTAAGAGCATGATTTCTGGTGCCTAAAACATATATCATTGTGTTTTGCAAAAACTGCTCTACTCTAAATGTTTTAAGATGTGGACACTGGATTTCTTTTATTTTATTGCTGGTATTTGATTACAGCACCCATCTTTGTACATTAACCACATTGTATTACTAATAGATACTAGATGAAATCATTAGTGGTATGTGTTTATAATGTGCACTTTTGCTGGGTGTATCTGCTGCTGTTGATTTGCATTCCACAAGCTGTACAATGAGGTGCATCCTTATTTTAAAAGGTACTAGACTGAAACCATAAAAACAATATAAATTCAGACAAGAAATTCGCAGTGTAGACAAACCTGTTGTATATCTCTTAGCCACTGATTTATTCAAAGATGAACTATTAAGAGAGCAGTACAGAGAAAGCTGGCAAGGATAAAGGTGCAGGCGGACTATAAAGAGCATAAAGTAGAATATTTTAACAGACTACATCTCTGCATAAGGGAATAGTGGGTTGAAATGACTAAAATATAAGTGTTAGCTACAGTTGGGAGTAGACAGGCAGTCATACAAAGTAAGCAAGGGTCAGTACATGTGAACTGATTTGATTTGGCAACAGACTGCCCTTTAACCTTGGTCTATGGCAGGTACTGGGTCAATAAATCAAGGCAGTATGGCAGAAAATGATCTAGGATGTGTACTTGCACATGCAGTGCGTTTGGTGCAAATGTGTAGTGGGTATTGTTTACTCCTTGGTAGCTGTGAAGGTGAGTCAGGATGATTTTTTTGTTTAAGATATGCATACTATCTGAGACTGCAGTGAAGAGGAACTCTTTTGGGCTGCATTTATTAGCTGTAGGTAGGTGATGGTTAGACACTTCCCCTAAGTTTGGAGAATGCCAGCTAAACTCAGATGTCTCTTGCACATTCTACAGCTTCATATCAGACCAGACTACTGGCTCCACATATGTCCAGGTTTCTTGCAATTTAAACAGCATGACCATTGGTGGTTAACTGTGATGCATGTAAAAAAGAAAAAAAAATGTAATGTACAGTATTAGCCTTAAAATAGGGGATTTCACCAGCTTTCTGCCTAGTACAAGACTAATCTCTTTCTCAACACCTCCCTTACAAAACTGACCCAGGCTGACATAGGCTTTACGACTTGAAGGAGCAAAATTCAACAACCCAACTGATATTTTGATGAACCATGATAAGAAAGTGCCGCAGTACCAAAATAAATACACACACAAAGATGCATAAATATATATGTGTGTGTGTGTGTGTACATCTATAGCTATATATTTATAAGACAAAGGTATCTGAGTTTGTGGTAGAGCTGGGGATTTATATGCTGATTATGCAGATTGCACATTTTAAGGTTAGAATAGGTGTTAGGCAAGGAGATAGAGTGAGTGTGAGTATATGTGTTTTAGGGAAAGGAATAGATTACAGGATAGATTTAGTGTGTGACTGTGTGTGTTTAGAGGTAAGATAATGGTTGGGTAAGAGGATAGGTTCAGTGAGTGAGACAGAGAGTGTGTGTATGCATGTGTGTGTGTATGCGTGTGTGTGTGTGTGTGTGTGTGTGTGTGTGTGTGTGTGTGTGTGTGTGTGTGTGTGTGTGTGTGTGTGTGTGTGTGTGTGTGTGTGTGTGTGTGTGTGTGTGTGTGTGTGTGTGTGTGTGTGTGTGTGTGTGTGTGTGTGTGTGTGTGTGTGTGTGTGTATATGTGTGTGTGTGTGTGTGTGTCTAAGAGATGTAAGTCCAAGCCATCATGTGTGATAGTAGTGTTACGGAAAGGGCTTTTTTTTTAAGTTAAACTACATGGTCAGGGTTCTGGTTAATATGCATTACTAAGGCGGAGAAAGGGGTGAAGTTATACTTGATAACCTTAAACCTACCTTTACACCTAAACCTAACCACACAAGTTTACCTTAAAAAATTCATTTCTGTAACACTGTTTAGATAAATGTGAGCTGAATGTGTGTTAAGGTTATGGGTAGTACATCAGAAAAAGCAATGCGTTTCATTTTTTGATGTAGTAGGTGTCAGTAGTTAGTGTTATTGATATAATGAACTGTCAACATGTTATGGATGATGTTTTTGTGTGTTGATCATTTAACACGTCTGTCATTCATTTTTTTAAATCTCTCCCTCTCTCTTTATATATATATATATATATATATATATATATATATATATATATATATATATATATATATATATATATATATATATATAGAATAGAGAGAGAGAGAGAAAGATGCACACACACGCACACACACACACACACGCACACACGCACACACACACACACGCGCGCACACACACACACACACACACACACACACACACACACACACACACACGCACACACAATGAGGGCATACAAAATATACACTTGCAGTACAAAGTACCTTGAGGCTCTAGCCAGGAACAGAGAACACTATTATATAGCATAAGCAGAAAGCTAAAGCCATAGTTTAAAGTAGAAAGGGATGATGATGAAACAGGGGGGAAGTTCAAGAAACAAGATTAGACTGGGATCTTGGTTGTTTATCCTTAAGTAGAACAAAAATAATCGTGCAGAATACTATATTCACAAAGTAACAAAAAGTTTTTTAAGAACTAAGCCAATATGGGACTGGAGAAAGAAAATTCTGCCCATAGGGATGACTGTAATAAGGGATATAGACAATAGTCAAGAGGGGGGCATGAATTTATTGGAGAAAGCTGACAAAGTAACCAAGATATTGGAAGCAAATATTTAGTGATGGAAAGGTAATAGATTGAGAAGAGGTCAAAAATGTATTTGGACTGCAGACTAGTGATTGCCTTCCCTATCAAGGATTGATATCAGAGAATAGGCAAAGTAAAAGAAATAGGGGAGTCCTAAGCAAAAGACCAGCATTGGTAGAGTTTTTAGTAGAATTTAGAACAGAAGCTGCTATTAAAAAGGGATAATTAGTAAAGCATATAAATATTGCATGATAACTTTAAGAATCCATTAGAGGAGGTAGAATGGATTGGAAAAAGAGGTGGCACAGGCAATTCACAAAGAAAGACTTGGGGTTATAGGCATATCTCCCAAATATCATCACTAAGGGGTTTTCATCCAGAAAAAAAGAGGTCATTGTCCCACTGTACTCATCCCTCATTAGACCTATTATAGAATACAACACCTCGTTTTGTATGTACCTCTCAAGACATCTGCAACAACTGGAAAGGCCGCAGAAATACCTCACTAAGAGAATCATAAGCCTAAAGCAGATGCCCTATGCTGACAATCTAAAAAAAAACTCCAGCTATACTCTGTCGAATATCATCTACTCAGAGGCGATCTCTGCTTAACATACAAGGCCATGTCAAACCCAGAGCTGTTGGACATACTACACTTAAAGAAATGCCAATCCCTCAAAGCCACATGCTCCAGGGATCTAAACCTTGTCATCACAATGAACAAAACATGCTGGAGGGATAGGTTCCTGACCCAGAGACTTCCCAGACTCTGGAATAGACTGCCCATACATGTCAAGCAGAGTGCCTCTTTGGCCCTCTTCAAAGGGAACCTTGATGCTTGGATTGGAGATAGGAAATTCAACCCAGGGATCACGTCATTCACCCTGCTAGACAGGGGTCCAGGGAAGTAAATATTTTGGGAAGAAATAGCCATGGAATTGTTATGGCTAGACTTGCGTAGGCCCGAGGGCCAATAGCCTAGTACTAACCTATGAACCTATGAAATCTAGAAGATACAGGATCTTTGCTTGGAAGTGTTTACATAGGTATTTTTTTACCCCAAATAGACTCCAAATAATTTTTCGGAAGGTAGACAGCAAATGTTGGAGTGTGCTGGGGAAGGAAGAGGTAAATGGGAACATATTTTCTTGGAGTGTTATACATTATTAGACTTTAAAAACTCCCTGCAGGCTACTCTAGAAATGCAGGGTAAGCAAATTGGTATACCCAAGGAAATATTTTTTTGAGCTATGATACAGAATCAGAATTGCCTAGACATAGTAAGTCCTTGCTGAGTGAAATTATGGTGGCTGCCAAAAATGCAGTTACTAGAAAAATGGAAATCAGTATCTAAACCAACTGTATTAGAAGTAGTGAGTATTGTAACAGAGATAAAGCAACTGGAAATGGGATATTTAAAAATGGCAGGAACAAATTACACAGCAAAAAATGGGAATTATGGGAACAATATATGCAGAATAATGTTTTGGAGGAGGAATATGGTTTAAAAGAAGGCAGGATTTGAATGAGCTATGTAATATTTGACTGACAATGACTGAATAGATTATAAATGATGTAAATCTTTGCAACTAAAACTATGTCAGTATGGTTTGTTTTTATTTATATAAATGTATGATTGCCTATATCATGAGTGATAATTTAATAAAGATGTTTCTTGTTAAAACAAAAAAACATGTTAGCGCATAGACTAAACTTCTCTGAATGCCTCAAGCATAATCTATATATTTTAGTGCAGACATGACTGATACTTGTAAAAAACACTTTACGCTGGCAGCTGAGAATCTCATCCTTTTTGTTTGTAAAATGGATGAGCAGTTATCAGTCAAAAAGTTGCAATAGTTGTGTACACTCTAAATAAATTAGGCTAATGTAAGATTGTATAGTAACATAAAATTGTAATAATGACTGTCTAGAAGCAAAAGTGTACAGCTATACAACAATTTATAGTTATACTTCTCAACCTCTTTCCTCTAGAAATTGGGACAAAGCCAAAAATAATTGGAGGAAGGTCTACAGTCCAGGATATTTTTAAATAGTGCACTAATTCACTTAAAATGGGTTAAAACATATTCTGCCCCAGCTTCGGAACAATTACAAGTATGAAGCGAATGTCTGTCATAATTAACTCACAGTAACACTTAGTGGTTTATCAGAAAATTGAAAAACTATGAGGAACAGGGCAGAAGTATCAAGAAAAATCAGGGATGTTCTGCCACATCAGAGATAGTTAAGAGGTATGTATACTTCTTCCAGGGAAAACAATGTATTTAAAAGATAGAATTTCGTCAGGGAAACATATTTCTCACAAAGAGGAGTGTTAAAAAGTTAGAATTTTAAAACCTGGTCAGAATAATCTTAGTACTGAGCAGATTCTACATTATGTGGCTTCATGCTACTGTAGAACTGAAAATCACATTGCTTTATAAACAAAACAGCAGGTATGGATGACTAAAATGATTTTAGAATAATGAGATTAAGCTAAATATAATCTCAGATGGATTTTATTAGTTCTAAAATGCATTTGATTAAGGTATTCATTTCTAATATGCCTTCAAAGGGATGTAGGGCATCATTCCCCAAAATCTAAAGCAAAAGTCTCTCTTTTTTTGCATTTATTTACTTTACTATGCCTTGTAAAGTAATAGGAAACAAACTAAAAACACTTTCAGATGCAAATAGAGGAAGAGTCATAACAAAATTCCTTTACAGTCAGACTTGAATTGAAGTTCAGAACTGCTATATATCAAGCAGAGATACAGGATGAGTTCTTAGGGTATATATTAACACTGGAACAAAGAATCTGAATGCCAACAATGCATGGCATGATAGCAATGACCTATGCACAATGGAAAAACTGCCAAGTAAGGCAGCAATGAGGAACTCAAATGACTTTTGACATGTTAAACAAAAAGTTCTCTTGAGATATGATCCACACCACTTAAAGAACTGGAGTCAGTATGTCGTGAACCACAGTCAGACTACATCAATTGCACCTTAGAACCTGATGCAGTGCTGCAGGACTAGAGGTCTAAAGTGTCCTATATCATTACACAACCTAGGAAAGGGCTGAGCAGCCATACGCTTGCTAATCTGATCTTCGTATCAAGGAAGGCTCCCAAAGTAGGGGTTGTAGAGCTCTTGAATATTAATCCTCATGTTGGTGAGTAACAGCAGCAAACTCCTTGCAAAATCTGTTTGATCCAGTTCTAGGTCTAAATTTCAGCCTAGTGTACAAATGGCCTTAAAAGGATATGCTATGTCAGTAAATGATCAAAGCCTTTGGCACAATACCATACAGAAGGTTGGTAGAAAAACTATTTTTTTCTAAGTCATTCTTAGCATATTTCAACATGTATGAGCAGCAGTCCATCATACAAATAGTTTGAAGAACTGAAATGTCTAACTGCCCAAACAAGAAATTCCACACAATGCCCCAAAGTTATCTCGCTTTCATAAAAAAGGTAGCTCAACAGATGCAGCAATTCCTGTATATATATATATACACACACACACACACACACACACACACACACACACACACACACACACACACACATATATATATATATATATATATATATATATATATATATATATATATATATATATATATCATACCCTACCAGAGCTGATGCTGCCACTATTAGCTAAGTTCCCATTTCCACAAGCTACTACAGTATATAGGAACCAAGCCCTATCAAAAAAGCTGAAATTCTAGTTTATTATTTGAAAAGGGGCTAAGCCCTTTCTTCCCCCAACATCATCTCTTCCTCTCATACCTTCTTTTCCTATCTTTTCAGATAACCTCTTCAGCTCTTCACAACTTGTTCTCCAACAGTTTTCTCAAGCCGTGCTGTGCACTACAGGCCATCAACACCCTTTCTTCTGATCTCCCAACTCACTTTCTACCATCTTACTTAACCTCTCTGTATCTGCCCCCAAAATCTCTCTTCACGCAAACATGACCATATGTTTCTATTTTTTAAAACCCTCAGTATCTGTGTCAAATGTACCACTTCGGCATACCTTGTGCAATTCATCATGCCCCATCTACTCAACTTCATTTACCATCCTCAGTGTTCCCTTGAGAATCTATCCTTTTTGGCCCTCCAAAGAAGTGCATTACAAATCCTGTGAATATGACCTTTGTACGTATCTTGTGGCCTTGTAGCAACGTCTCTCAAGATATACAAAATCTAGGGGAAAAAACATAACCCTTATCATCTCAATTTCCCTCCAGGAAACTTAGTCTTCTTGGCCATTTATCCAATAATCCCAATATCTTCCTTCTCAGATCATCCCTATTCCATCTCCTCCAGAATTACAGATATGTCAAATAACAAATAGATATTTATCCCTCCCACCCTGATGACTACTCCAGTGTACCACACCCTTCCTCACTCGCACCTACATGAATAACCACAGACTTCTGTGGGTGAAAGCACAGCCCAGATTATTCTTCAGAAGCAGTTTAAATTTCCAGAATGATTATCTGTGAACTGTCTGGTAGTTAGAACATTGGATTAAGGCTAAGACCTGTTAACAAGCTGCTTCTTGTAGTCCAGGGTTTGATTCCCTCAGCTTCTATTGGCCTGCTGTGTGACTCTCGGAAAATCAATTAACTAGACATTACACTTGTGAAATTGGGCTAAACTTCTCAATGGTGTCCTGAACTCCATGCATAGTGAATAGTTATAAACCTGTTCATATCCTCGTACATCAGAATACAACTTTCTGAACATACATGCATACTATTGTGCCTCACTATCTTCCCATTAAAAACAGGAAGCATTTTATTTGCTGTGTCAGCTTTTCTATCATCAAAAGAAAGATGGATGAAGAAAGTGAACAGACTTAACTTTTCCCCCTGCCTAAGTGCATTCTGTCTGTTCATCCCTTGTTTGCCAAAACTCTTATCCATGGGCCCAAAAACAATGATTTTATGCTATGCATTAAACTTCATCGTATATCAATTTCTGCATAGTGTTCAAGATAAAGCTCCAGTTCACTTAACTGAAAGCTTTTTGCATGTTCCTGAGGACTAGGCCTGGCTGACTCTTTCATTCTTTTCTACTCACACTAAAAGTCCAATAACTCCTGCACTGGCCCAACGCTTCCTGGAATTCATCAATTCCAGTGCCCTGGACCAGCTCATTCTTACCCCCACTAGACCAGCTCATTCTTACCCCCACTAGAGGAAGCAACATCCTTGACCTGGTTATTACTAACATGGGCAACCATTGCTCTATACCAATAATCAATTCTTCCCTGGTTAGATCCAAACACAAACTAATCACCATGGAACTCCACATCTCACCCACACCCCCTGCGAAGGTATCCACCATGAAAAACTTCTCAAAAGCTGACGTTGGACTCCTAGAAACAGAGGTGGCTAACTTCACAGCACCCATGCCAGTTTAAAATAGATGCCTGACTGCTGAATCATACAACGATGCACTGTACAAACACGTACATAAATGCATGGAACTAGCCATACTCAACAGAACCAAGACACTCTCCGCCAATAAAAAGGAAGCCAATCTGGTGGTCCCCTGCCATTAAGAAACTCTACAACAGAAGGAAGAAACTGTTGCAGGAAAAAGGTGAAGTCTCAAAACTGGAAAAACTCCCTTATCAGCCTCAGCAAAAAGTTGAGATTCCTCATCAAAACCTCTAAAGCCAGCTATGAAGGTAGAATTTCGACAGCCATTAAAAACAACCACAAAGCCTTTTATAGTTATATCAAAAATCTCCATGCCAATACCCAGGTTTACTCTGAGTTATTGCACAATGGTACCTCCTACACTTAGCCAACAGATATTGCCAACATACTAGCCGACAGATTCAGTGCCAACTTTACCCCTCTCCTCCAAAGGACTAATCACAATACTGGAAGAATGCCAGGCATCCAGCATTACTGCAGCACAGGTTAAAGGTGCATTGTCCAAGGCCAAGAATACAGCTTCAGTGGGACCTGACAATATCCCTGCTGTGTTATACATGAATTACAAAGTGTACTGGTGCCACATCTGTGTGCCTTGTTCACTCACAGTCTCACCTCAGGCTTTGTCCCTACCGAATGGTGCACTGCTACAGTCATCCCTCTTCATAAAGGAAGAGCAACTACAGACCCTGGGAATTATTACTCCATTAGCCTGACAAGTCTCATATGTAAGGTTATAGAATGCATCATCATAGACCTAATTAACAAGGATATAGGGTATCTTCAAACTCTAGATATCACGCAATTTGGTTTTGTGAAAGGTAGAGCATGCCTGTTCAACCTGGTTGATTTCTTTGAATCAGTCACCAGAGCTGTGGATGAAGGTAAGGCAGTTCATACAGCTTACCTTGATCTGGCCAAGGCCTTTGATACAATTCCTCACTCAGGAATTATTGATAAATTCACCAGACTAGGCATCAACCCCTATATCATTAGGTGGGTTGCAAATTGGCTCATAGATAGAACCCATAGTGTGGAAGTAGCAGACCAGACTGCTGATCAGTCATGAGTGGAGTCCCACAGGGATCGGATAGGTCTTGGGTCCTCTCTTGTTTCGCATCTTCTTCTCAGAAGTCCAGGCCAACATGAAGGGACTCTGTCTGACCAAGTTCACAGACAACTGCAATCTGGTGGCCATTATTAACTCCCCAAGTGATGCAGACATCCTACAGAAAGGCCTCACTGAGACCAATGTGTGGTGTCGAAACCATGGCCTTAAGCTTAATGCCAAAAATGCGCTGTCATCCACTTTGGGAAAAACTCATTTCCCACTAACTACCACATTGATGGGAGCCCACTGAACACTGAAGGCATTATAAGAGATCTGGGGACACATGTTGCAGCAACCTCTCCTTCGACTATCTCATTGCCACTGTGGTCAGAAAGTCATCTATGTGGCACATCTTATTACCAAAGGTTTTGCATCCTGGAAGAAAGAGGTCATCATTTCTTTCTAGTCTTCCCTCATTAGACCAGTCATAGAGAATAATGCCCCATTTGGCATGTACCTCACTAGACACCTGCAACAGCTGGAGAGGCCACAGAAGTGCCTCACAAAGAGAATCCTATGCCTTAAACACATGTCCTACACAGACAGGCTAAAAAAACTCCAGCTATTCTCTACATCATATCATCTACAAAGAGGCGATCTCTGCTTGACTTACAAAGCCATGTCTGACCCAGCTCAATTAGAAATGCTACATCTAATGAAATCCCAATACCTCCACACCACACACTCCAGAGACCTCAACCTCATTACCACAATCAACAGAACATGATGGAGGGACAGGTTCATAACCCAGAGACTGCCCATGCTCTGGAATAGACTTTGCATACATGTCAAACAGAGCACCTCACTGGCCCTCTTCAAGAGAAATCTTGATGCGTGTATGGGAAATAGAAAGTTCACCCCGGGAATCACTCCAGTGGCTCTACTTTATAGAGTCACTAGGAAGTAACATCGGATGGCACAATATCAGGGCACTTCCATGGGCTAGGCTTGTAAAGGCTCCAGAGCCATTAGCCTAGTACATATCCATGAACCTATGAACCTATGAATAATCTACTGAGGATCTTCCTTTCACAGAATCTGTGCATCCTCCAAGACACAAGGACATACTGCCTTCAGCGTTAAAGAAAAAGTTGAGTATCAGTATTAAACAACAAAATTAGGTAATAGTTTTCTGGATTCTTGTGATCTCCCCATCCTTAAGTTAATACTACTAACCATTCCACCTTGATTGACTGATTCCAAGATTCTTCACTTCTGCAATCTTTCCTTCAATGGGTCTGTCAAGGTTCCACATATGTCTAAGTCTACCACCTTATAAAAATTCCACAGAATTCATCTGGACCTCTCACTTTGCTTGCCCTCAAAGCTTTAATCATCATGACCACCTCTCCTTCCATACAGATCTACATAATCTGGTTCACTCTTCTACACTCATGGATACAGCTCCCCCCAGCAGCAAATTCCATGTTTTGTAAGCCAACTTTGTTACACAAGTTATTATAAAAGAGCTTAAAGACATCTCTAATGTTTCCTACTATTTAGCAACCTCATTCCTGACACTGATGTTACAGCTCTCTGCCAAGCCTTCTGCGTTTTCTCATCCACAATAAATGTGTTGTGTATCACTCATGCCCACCACCTGGCACCTTTCCTATGTAATTTCATAATTAGCTGCTTTTCCTCTGGTTCCTACAGTTTCTAAAAATTCCTGGAATCTACTCCTCATGTTTTCTGACAATTGCCAACACCCCCAACCTGGTTAAAACTTTAACTCTTGCTCTCTACCCCCTCATCCATAACTACGTCAGCATGCTTCTTCCACATCTATCCTCTGTGACCTATAATTATTCCAGCATTAATCCCATTACATTCCTTAACCCTTATACTTCAGTTAACATTCTGATTATCCCTGACTGCCTGTTTCAGCATATCTTTTAACTACCACAACTCTCTACACTTTACCTCTTCTCTGTTTTCCAACACCAGCTACCTATGTGTTCTGAAACACTTTGCTTCAGAATCCCCACACCTTCTACCTCCCTTGACATCTTAAAATCCACAAGCAACCAGTCCAGTGTACTCATCTGCCTACATTCATCTGTCAAGAAAGAGTATTGTCTTTTTGACCCCCAGATTTCAGTACAGATATCTATCACTTCCACCTCTCCCATCCGGTTCCTCAGACCCATGGCTGGTAGTGTGGAACTCCACGGCTCTCATACATCCTATATAGTGCTAGACATAACACACAATTAAAATCCCTTCTAAAATGATTTGATCATCTTTATCTGTGTAATTCTTCACATCCAAGACATTCCCTTAACATCGCCTCACTATCATCATTCAGGCCACAATAGGAAGTTGCAACCAAACTCTTACACTACCATAAAGAGTGCCTCACCACCCAGTTACCATCTCTTCTCAGTATCCACATCTGTACCTTCCAGCATGGCTTTTCCTTTACTAGAATTCTTGCCACACTCTTCCTTCCTCCATTTATACACAGGATCTCCAGCCAATGACTTCCTTTTTTAAAGTTTTTCTCGCCCACATTTTCAGCTTCATCCCCAGCACCATCACCCCCCTCCCCATCCCCTTATTTACCAACTATTTCATCATTCTTTTCTTTTTAATGGAACTGTTGATGCATCCCAGATGTCAAGTTGCAACCTTAACTACTATCCCAGTCCAAAACTATGCCACCATACTTCTTCAGATGGATCCAATGGGCCTTTGGTCCAGCTGCACAACGTGGAATATGCTTCTCTCTGGTATCAAACCTAGGTCAACAATGATCTCTGTGTGAACTCTGTAAACATACTACTCCCCCAACCCCAGTCATCTGACAGCCCTACGTACTGCACACCTATCTTATATCATCCATCTCAAAATTATTAACAGCTTATTAAACTCCCATCTACAGTCTCTATTTAATATCTGGCACCACACTCTATTACCACTAAGAAACCAGCAAACAAAATATCTTCCACAAAATTACTCCACATCATCACACTGAACAAGCCCACTAGGTCACACCAGACTATCTTCATTCCTCTTAATAGTAGCCTTCTAAGAGCAAAATCCTTCCAAAGAAAATACTTTGTTCAAAATCCACTGTTTATATAAAGTGTATATATCCTACTTTTGAATTAAGCAATGTGAATATCCTACATTCAGGTAAATAAAGGATCCCTACCTTGAATTCATCAACTAAACTGCACCCCCACCAACTTATTTTATTAGAAAAACAGTGTCATAAACTTAGCACATTTGGAAAACATTACTATACCAAGCCAACAAGCAGCTGTCCCATTGTGCATCATTTTGCTACCTTTTTTTCTTTAACATAATACAAAGAAGATAGACAATAGCAAATTGCTTTTCTTTTTCTTATTTTTCCTGGTCTCCCTACCTGACCTGCTTAGCCATATGGCTTCCCTCTAAATTACTGTGTCCTCACACCATGGATCCCACAACTCCTCCTTTCTAGGAAGTAGACATATTTCTGGGGAGTCCCTTGACTACTTATGCAGTCAGTTTTAAAATAATACATCAGTAATTACAAGGAATCTTGTAAGGAAATCCAGGATGTAGCATCAATAGCTTTCATGTGTGTTGAGTTGGTCAGAATCACTAACGTAGGGGAGTGGCACATGTAATTATGTCACTGCATTCTGCCACTATTCCCAATTAATTAGGTCACAGGTAAGACCGACGGTATACGTCAGGGGTCATATAGCCAGCAGTTTACCTAGAACCCTCCCACTGCATAAGAGAGCTGACCATCAGCTGCTTCACCCCATAACCTGGCTGACTCTATCAGTGACCTGAGACTGTTCCTGAACTCGTGACCTGCCTCTATGGCACACCAGTCAACCTACAGACATTGATAATAGATACAAAAGCCTTTGAAAAGCAGGTATACTTAACCACCCCCAAAAAAAGAAAAAAAAATCTGGATATTTAATTAGCATAAAATCTGAATATCAAATAGCGTATAACTTCCTGCTTCTAGTAGTCTAAGGGGAGAGAAACAATGGAAATGATAAGCATGTTTTCATGGAGGTTGTGTAAAATCTGCAGACTTTAATGAACTGTATTTGGGCCACACAAGGTCATTTATTTTTGCTTCTGAAAAAAAAAAAAAAAGAGAAAATATTTTTTGAATTATTTGTGTCACAAATATTTTTTATTATGTATTGTGGTTTACATTGTAATAGACAGTTTCAAAAATCATGCATGATGGTGGGGATTTGCCAAATAGTGTGAAGGGATAATTGAAGCCCCAAAAAAGTGATATACCTTCAAAAATAGGTACATCATGTCCAGGGGTAAATCAGACCTTAGAATAGGGATGTTCCTCCACAATAGGGACAGCTGAGAGGTCTGCTCTATGGCACTGCATTAGCTAACAGTAAGAAACTGTACAGTCAGAGGATACAGCACAGCATGTTAAAAAAGAACACAAAGTACTGAATATCCACATGCTCACAGAGAACTTGCCAAGGCTTTAGACTCCTAACAGTACACCAGTGTGAATAGAAACTTTCATAAAGATGAATTGCAACAAAGAAAAACACTTGAGTCAGGCTCATGATTCTATAATACATTACCAAATACCAAATGTTCTTTTCAGGCAATGTGATCCACTCTGTTCTCCCTATGTGATAACAACTTGATGCAAGATTCGAGAAGTATCTTCATCAGCCGTACATCTTCCTGCAAAGCTCTACAATCATTGAAGCACAGAGGAGAGATGCAACATAAAGGCTGGAGCATCATTAAAAAGATTGTTAGACATTAAATCATTATTTACCACTATTCCAAATGAAATAAGTATACAATATGTTCGAGAGTTTTTATTTGAGCATAGTGATTTTTCTAATAGTGAAATAGAACTGATTTGTTCTATGTTAGATACAGTTCTTTGCAATAAAGTTTTTTCTGTTTAAGAACCAATTTTACCATCAATGCTCAGGTGTTGCCATGGGCACACCTATAGCTAATAGCTACTTTAACCTACTATTAGCTAAATGAACGACATCTATATTTTCAGCAATGAGAATAATTCATACTACGCAGAACTTGCCTTTTATAAAAGATTTGTGGATGGCATCTTCCTTCTTTGGAAGGGAGATGAACAGTCTTTACACAGCTTTGTTGAATATTTACAAATGACTAATTTTTTACCTTTTGAATTAAAACATTCTGAATGTAATATTAATTTTTTGGATGTTAACATTACATATAATAATTATAGATTTGATACTTCTATTTATAAGAAGAAAGTACAGGCCATACACTATGTAGATGTCAATGGTATGCATCCAAGGCATATTTATAGAGTGGTAGTAAGAAGTCAGCTACTAAGGGCTAGCAGATTAAACACAACTACTGATGGGTTTAACAGAGAGGTAGATATTATGGTTCATGATTTTACTTTAAGAAAATATAACACTAAAATTATTAATGATGCTATACTACTTATAAATTCTGAAAGAGATAAAGTAAGTAAACCATACTTATTAGGTAATACATTAGAGAATGGACCTACCACTGATAGGTTCATAGGTTCATAGATAGGTACTAGACTATTGGCCCAAGGGCCTACGTAAGCCTAGCTAGCAAGGTTCCATAGCTTATGCCACCCAAGAAAGTTATTTTCCTGTGCCACTGTCCAGCAGACACAGAAGTGATCCCCGGGGTGTATTTCCTATTTCCCATCCACTCATCAAGATTTTTCTTGAAGAGTGCGAATGAAGAACTTTGCTTGACATAGATGGGTAGCTTGTTCCAGAGTATAGGAAGTCTCTGGGACAGAAATCTATCCCTCCAGCATGTCCTGTTTATTGTGGTGACAAGGTTTGGGTCCCTAGAGCATGTAGCTTGGAGGGATTGGGATTTCTTTAGGTGTAGCATGTCCAACAGCTCTGGGTTTGACATAGCTTTATATGTTAGGCAGAGATCACCTCAGAGTAGACAATATGCTATGGAGTAAAGCTGGAGTTTTTTGAGGCGGTCAGTGTAGGGCATTTGTTTGAGGCCAGTAATCCTCTTTGTGAGGTACTTCTGTGGCCTTTCCAGCTGCTGCAGATGTCTTGTGAGGTACATTCCAAAAGAGGCATTGTACTCTATAATGGGTCTAATGAGTGACGAGTAGAGAAGAACAATGACCTCTTTTTTCCTGGATGAGAACCCTTTTATGATGAGGTGTGCCACGTAGAAGGACTTCCTGACTACTGTGGTGATGTGACTGTCAAAGGAGAGACTACTGTCCACCTGGGTCCCAAGGTCTCTTATCACGCATTCGGTGTTAAGTAGATTGCTGCCTATGTGGTAGTTCATGGGTACAGAGTTTTTACCAAAGGGGATAACACTGCACTTTTTGGCATTGAGCTTGAGACCATGGCTCTGACACCGGGCATCTGTCTCAGTGAGGCCCTTCTGTAGGATGTCCACATCATTTAGGAACTTGACTATGGCTCCTAGTTTGCAGTCATCTGCAAACTTCATTAGCTAGAGGCCTTCTGTGTTAGCCTGTACTTCAGAGAAGTAGATACCAAACAGGAGAGGTCCCAGGACAGAACCGTGTGGTACTCTACTTGTCACTGCTTTGAGGTCAGATTTGGAGTCTGCAAATTTTACAGTGTGGGTTCTGTCAGTGAGCCAGATGGCAACCCATCTTGTGACGTAGGGATTTATACCTAGTTTAGTTTAGTGATAACACTGATTAGTCTGTTAGGTATATTACTAAGTACACTGCACATACTACACTTTGGGAAAAAAGAGGGTTCGGGTTCAAGTAAAAGCTCTTTGTAATAGGTCGATCCAAATGTGAGGATCCTGCTATCAAATAAATTCTGGTATTTTTCTTTGTCAGTATTTACTTCACTTTTTAGATATAGTTTCTTACAGTTCAATTTCTCCAAGTGTTTTGGATTTCTAATACAATGATGAGAATGTACCCTATTCCTAAGTCTGAGAATGATTAAAGTTCATGAAATTAGTATTGTTTTAATCTTTGATGTTAACTAAAAGCATTCTTTGCAGCACCTGCAATGTGCCTAGAACTGACTCCTTCTCGGTTACATGTATTGGTAACATATGTAAGTATGACTGTAAATTCCTTTTTATTACACCTTTTGCTCCTACTGCTATTGAAACTCTCAGGGTATCTTTTTTCTGGGTCTGGTTCTTAAGATCAGTCATTTATAATATCAGAACACATATGGTCTGTATAATATGGTCAACATTTTTAAAACATTGAACCATTTTGTCTGAAATTGTGGTTTAGGAAGTGTGCCCTTTTCCCTTCTGTAGTGTTATCTCAAAGTTGGTTTATGTATAATTATCAGGGGTGTGTGGGGGCACATTGAGGGTGCAGGGGGATTTTCCCACAGTAAAAACATTGTTTATGTTATTTGTGGGTTTTCAGCAATTTCAAATGTCAACTATATTGTCCTTATCATGTGGATTTTGACATTTCAAATAATCAGTCTTATGAACTAGATCCCTGTCTTCCACATTGCTCTCACTTCTGCCTGAAGATCCTGTTTTTTTCTGACTTTGTGTCTCTACGTACACTCTATGATCATTAGTTATTCCTGCTACCAGTGCTTCTCAGCTACTTCAGTATTGTAGTGTTTGTACAATCCCCATTGCAACAGTCATGCCACATTATTGTGCCTTTCAGTATACACACCCCTTTCCTTTAGTGTAACACGCCCAGCAACAACATGTGCAGCTGTTTCCAGTTCTTTTTTACAGAACCTGCATTTGTTGGTTTCTCCCAAAAACTGTGTACACTAATGTGTACATAGTCCACTACCCTGGGCCACCATCATTAACCTTTCATCTTTTGGCTTCAGTTCACCTTCCGTTAACCATTCCTGTGTGAGATCCTGATCAATATGAGGTTGTTATGAGATCTCTGTACTTGCCACTATATTTATGCTTTTTCCACATTTCTTTCCTTTTCATCTGATCCTTCTCCTAATATTTTTTCTTTTTTTTGCCACATTTAGTTTCTGTCTGATTTTTATCTACTACTGTTCTCAGCACTATTCCCACCCGACACAGAAATATTTTAATTGAACTAAGCACAGAAGTTGTCTTAGATTTTTTCTCCTCTTGTTTTAAAACTTTCACTATGTTTGGATCTGGTGAGGAAACAGATATCTATGCAGTCCCATGATTGCAGATGTATACAAGTAATCAGTTTCAAGGAGGGCCATACCTCCTTTAGAACAAGGAATAGTTACTGGTTTGTACATATCATTTGATTAGCATGAAGCATTTTTCTTGTTTTCTTGCCCAGCTGAAGCAGTATCTTTGGGCACCAGTTAATCACCCTAAAACTGTAAGAACTAAAAGAGCTAACTGGCTCACAAGACAGACACACGCTATCAAAGTGGGTGACTCCACATCAACCAGCAGACCTGTTACCAACAGGGTGCCATTGGGGTCAGTGCTGGGCCCCCTACTGTTTGGTGTATACTTCTCAGAAGTTCAAGCCAAAACTAAGGGGTTGTGGCTGACCAAGTCTGCAGACGACCGCAAACTGGGTGCAATTATTGAATCACCAGTTGATATCAATATACTCCATGAGAGTCTTACGCAGACCAGCAACTGATGTCTTAGTCACAGTCTCAAACTGAATGCAAAGAAATGCATCATCATTCCCTTCAGCATAAACAATGTCCATTCACACTATCAATTCAACAGCAGTACCCTAAGTACCCATGAAGTGGTAAGGGACTTGGGTTCACAAGTTGACCGCGATCTTAACTTCAACCACCATGTGTCTGTTGTAGAAAGGAAGGCCTTCTATGTAGTACACTTGATTAGTAAAAGCATCACCATGAGAAAAAAGAGGTCATAACCCCTCTATACTTAGCACTAATCCATCCCATAACTGAGTATAACTCCCCATTCAGCATGCACCATACGAAGCACCTGCAGCAACTGGACAAACCACAGAGATTTCTAACAAAGAAATCAAGGGACTCCAGCACATGTCATGCACAGACCAACTTAAGTCCATATCACTTTACTCTGTATCATATAGACTTCTTAGGAAAGACTTATGTCTGGCTTACAGAGCAATCTCAGGCCCAAACCTAATGAACTTGCTGCATATTAAACGTATTAGGGCCACCCATTCCAGGGACCTAAATATGGCCTGCGACTTAAACAGGACATACTGGAGGGGCAGATTTATCTCCCAGCAACTGACGCATCTTTGGAATAGGCTACCTATTTGTGTGAAACAGAGCACCTCTGTGACAATGTTCAAAAGGAACCCGGATGAGTGAATTGGGCACCACAAATTCTTACTGGGAATAGTGCCCACAACCCTCCTGGACATGTGCAGTCATTATTAAATGCAATCTTGGGTATTAGCTAACATGTCTATGGCATTACATTAGGATGAAACAGCTAGGCTGGAAATGATCTCTGGGTCAATAGTCTAGTAATCTCCTATAATCCTATGATCCCAAATTGGTTTATAGCTTGGACTTTATTCCTAGATGTCAAGGCAGTTTTTTTTTATTACTTCTAATCTACTGAAGTATTCCTTACTGAATTTTATTCAAATTTTTTCATGTGTTTTTTGCCACTCTATCTTCAGTTACCAAATATGTATATACTCCCCCTGTTCAAGTTCCTTTATGTCACATTTTTGTCTCAGACTGATATTTTCTTGGTGCTGCAGCTTTCTTAGTTTAAACATCACTTTTGCACATTTATCAAGGCTAAATGATATTCTCATATCACCTGAGAAAGTTTGAACCACTTGCCATTGTACTTTCAACTCCTCATCTCATGAACGATATAGTTTTAAGTCACCCACAAAAAGTCGATCAGAATTCTTTAAACAAGGTTGCTTTCTGGGAGTCAAAGGAAAACCATTGACTAATCTGTTAAGAAAATGGCTGAGTGGGTTAAGGGCAAGACAAAACAGTATAGCTGACAGGGAATTACCCTAGAATATTCTTGTATGAATTTTTATCCTTGGACACCGCAATGTGATTGATCAGTGCAGGATGTGATGTGTCTTTATTCATGAATGTGGGTGAATCCTCTGCACTGCTTAATAAATAATTTAGCCTCTTGATTTTGCTACTGATGTGCTGTCTTCTGCTGCATCACATTTATGTGAACCTTATTATACTTTCTTTAACTAGACTGTGACTAAAAAGTCCATATTACCTATCTGCTCAAAAAAAACAAAAAAAAAAAAAAAAAAAAAAAACAAGTGCAGCATCTATTAATAGCATTTCCATAAATAAAATACCACGAACCAGTCTGTTCCTGGTTACAACATGTAAGACACTAGCACAAACGGAATGGCAGCAAAATCTCTATTTAACTCAGTTTATTCACTTAAAAACATACAGGTTAAGCGCTTTCATCTAATGAAATAGACTTCATCAGAGCAATACTCCTCACACAATATTTTTCTTAAATACATGCTCATACCAATCACATTTAATACCTTTAATACAATTAACTCCATAATTAATTCTTAAAGTGCTAGTGTTGAATTCCTATTCTCCCTATTGACTTAAATAACTAACATTAAATACAATTAATAAAATAATATAATAATATTCATTAAAAATATTCATTAAAAATGTGAACAAAGTTCATATAGTGTCTATTTGTGTTCAATATATATACAAAATATAAAATATATAAATATAAATATTTTTGTTTTTATTTTATTTATCTATTTAAAAATACCATCGTAAAAAACTAATAACTAGCATTTTCCAATATGGGTTTAATTGATATGTATTCATTAATACCAGGGGGCACAGAAGCATTTAAGCGGATCTGCCACCTTGCTTCTTTTTCCCCCCAGCATTTTCTTTATGTTACCACCCCTGTGATTATTTTTTACCAATTCTAATATTCCAAATTGAAAAGAAGAACATATGGCACTTGCATTCAGATGTTTCCATAGGGCATTGTTTCCATCTTGTTTTTTTATACTATAACTGTGGTCATAGATCCTATTCCTCAAGCACCTGTCGGTTTTTCCAACATAAAAACATGGACACTTAGTGCACTTTGCAAGATAAACCAGGTGTGTGGACCTACAGTTGCCCTTCTGGAATTTAACATCTGTCTTGTTAATATTCTCTAATACAATGGAAGGGGAATTAATAATAAACCTACACTAGTTACATGTGCCACATTTGTAGGTACCATTCTGTGCTTTGTCATTATACTTGTACCTAATTTTCTTCTCCAATTGCATTTTCATATTTGTACCATTCCTAAACACAAAATGTGGCATGTCCCCCACATTCCTAAATATAGTACTGTCAAATTTCATAATATTCCAGTTTTTCTGTATAATATTCTTAATCTCCCTACTGAATGGTGCATATTGTAAAACACATGCCCTTTCAAATAGAACCTTATCAGTATTATTTTTAGCTGTACAGTTTGTATATTTATTATTGTTATTGGTGGCTCCCTCACTGTTCATGGGGCCAACCCCTTAAGAGTGGTTTATATTTTTCCCCCACTCACTTTTCACATAATTGGTGACATCGGTCACCATCCCATCAGGGTAACCCCTGCTCCTGAAAAAAAACCCTATCAATTCCAGTTCACTGTTTAAGTCCATGGAGTCTGAGGTCATCCGGGCTGCTCGAATACATTGCCCTTTAATAATATTCCTTTTCTGACCCAAAGGGTGGCAACTAGTATATTGCAAATAGGAATTACTGAATGTTTCCTTCCTAAAAACATTGGATTTGAATTTCCCATTGTATAATGTTATTCTAGTATCCAAGTAGGAAATAGATTCCCTTTCAACATTAAAGGTAAATTTCAAGCATTGACTGCATGAATTTAAATATTGTTTGAACTCTTCTAGCTTCTGCAGATCGCCCTTCCAAATTACAAATATATCATCCAAGAATCTGAGGTAGCATATAATATTACTGAACCATTCGGTTTTGAATATATATTCTGTTTCCCAATCCAACAAAAACAAGTTAGCAAATATGGGGGCACACGCTGCCCCCATAGCTACCCCTTTCCTTTGTTTATAGTATTCTCCTTTGTACATGATGTAGTTATGTGTAAGAACCATATCCATAAATTCTAATACCAGGGGGGTTTTGTCCCAGGACAAGTTACCATATTTCTTAATACTTTGGTAAAACCTTAATAGGCCTTCCTCTTGTGGAATACTTGAAAACAGGTCGACCACATCAATAGTTATTAACCACTCCACTTCAGTGGCTAAACCTGGCTGAAGTCTCCCCAAAAAATCCCAAGAGTCAATGACAATATGCCCAATTTTCTTATATATAGGTTTTAACCACATATCAATTACTTTTCCAAAGGGGAACGTCTTAGATGCACTGCCAGATATTATTGGCCTGAAAGGGGGGTCAACAAAATCCTTGTGTACTTTAGGAATCCCCACTATAGTACTGATTACGGGGAATTCCACTCTTAAAAAGTTATATAAATCACTATCAATTCTGTCTTCCAATAACAAATCTTCTAGGTACAGATCTATCTTGTGGTACCCAATATTTACCTCATTGAGGGAAGATATAGTATAATTACCTGAATTCAACAAAATACTATTAATTTTGTTTATATAGTCATTATTTTGGTATATAACCGCCCCACCCCCCTTGTCAGGTTTCATAATTCTTATGTTGTGGTTATTTTGGATATCTTTCAATATTTTAAATTCATTCCTAGTAAGATTATATTTCTTGTTCTGTGAACTACATTTATTACCATATTGATAAATCTCTTCCGTAACCATTTTTTCAAATATACCCAACATATTGTTAAGTGGGGGTGTATATACACTTTTCTTTTTGAACTCTACTTCTCCCCTGGTTTCCTTACCATCAAAGAAGATGGCTAGATTCAATTTCCTTAGATATTTTTTAAAATCTACTATATAATCAACTACATTTATATTTATTTCCATAAATACTGATTTTCTTAAATTAGCAGAATTCCAGTCGGAGGTACTGGTCGCCTTGGTACTATGCAAAAAGGGAGGTGTAGTTATTGGTTGAATCAGGTTTTAGACAGCTGTTTTAGAAAAGTGGAAAACACCTTTGACTTTGAGAGATCAGACTTGGTGTAGTAGAAAACCAGAGGATTCATGCTGGAGCATGGCACATCACCAGTAACCAGGAAAGGCCATGCAACGTTAAGTTTCAGTTTGCAAACATTAGTATGAAGGAGTATGAAAATGAAGTCTGGAACTTGACAAGGGAAGACTTGAAGGAATTTGATAAATATGGACAAAGCATATAGGAGTCTGTAGACAAGGAACAGCTATGATAATATGTGGAATGACATCAGTGACTGGGTTATTAAAGCACAAAATGGAAGTTCAGACAGAAAGTAAAATAGAGAGAGAGAGGGTGAGGCAGTATTGGGTGGAGAAGAATGTTAGCAATTCAATCCCTGAGAGAAGAAATACATTTAGGCCAAAGATGTGGTAGGTGGGTTATGGGAAGATATGAAAATGGTGTAGAGGAAAATGGAATGAAATGCAAAACTGTGGGCACACAGGATGAAACTGGGTACATAAAATGGCTGTTATAATAGCAGCAAATGGGGGAAAATGCAAGAAGCTGAGAAATGAGATAGAAGGGAAGGTACTGGAGCTGGCACACTGTGTCAGGGGTAGTGTGTGACAGACGAATGCCAAAGAAGCTGAAAAGTAAGGTGTACATAACAGTGGTGCAGCCAGTACAGAAACCTAGGCAGTGAAGTCAGAGAAGTTGAGGAAGACATAGGTGATAGAGATTAAGTGTCTGAGATAGGTGGTAGGTTGCACACTGTGGGACAGATGAAATGAGGACATCAGAGAAGAAGCACAAGTACCTCTAATTGCAGAGAAGGTCAAAGAGAGAGTATGTGGTTCAGGCATAAATGCAGGAAAGCAGAAGACAATCTGTTGAAGGATATTTGGAGAAGAAGGAAGAAGGCAAGGAAAAAGCAAAGGCATCCAGCAAAGAGATGGCTGGATGGATTGTGTGAGAGAAGTCCTAAGACATTCAGGCATAACCATCAAAGAAGGTAAGGGAGTGGCACTGAATCAAGAGAGATGGCAAACGTTGGTGGGATGGCCCAACCCCATGCTTAAAAAATGGGCAAAAGGGGAATAATAACAATGATGAAAATGGCAGAAAGTGGTTAACTTGGGGTGAGTTACATGAAAGATGAAAACTAACCAGGACAGCACTCTGCCAAAGAGAAACATTCTACATCTGCAGGAGAAAGAAGAAAGAACTGGGAAATGCCACTGGAAAATGACTGAGTAGGAAAGGAGATTTGAACTACCTTTACCTCTTGTGGCTTTTCACAATGAAAACAAGTAAGATGTCCTTGTCTGGAATGGAACAGGATGAGCAGATATAACAGTGAAGCCATTAAAAGGACTAAGTAGAAGCCAGGCTCAACCACCAGAGGGGGTGCCACCTAATGTTGTCATCAGTCTGGGAGAGGCCAGAAAAAGGGTTTGTTGAAATGACAGTATCCTCAAAGATTTAGTATTTTGTTGCATACTTGTTAAGACTTAATTTGTAAAATTACAGGGTGGTAAATTATGTTCTCCATGGCAAAATTATGAAGAGAACACTGCAAGGCAGCTATAAGTTAAAAATAGTTTGTCAATTCAATGGAACATTTATAGCCTAGCCACATGATCCCACATTACATCATGCATACACATATTTCAAGCACAGGAATGAATGCCCTTCTATCCTGCCAATATACCAAAACACTTGTTCCCATAATAAGTGTCCAGGCTGTTCTTCAAAATATCTAAACTAGTACTTGCTTTAATGTAATTTGGTAGTCTGTTCCATGTATCAACTGCTCTCTTAGTGAACCAGTTAGTAAAGTTCTAATTCCTATAGAAACTTCTACATAGGTTGTCTGATGATTCTCTAGTACTTTTTGATAACCCCAAAATTTCCCAGAGGTAGTTGTCTCTAAATGCCCTATATACCTGAATTAGATCTCCTGTTAGGTATCTGTAAGAGGCACTGTACAAGTTCAGATATTTCCGTCTTTCTTAATAACTAAAATGTTCACATCCATGGATGCCCTTGGTATATTTCCACTGTATTCTTTCCAGTTTACTCATGCTTTGTTTTCTTACAAGGTTTCCATATTGTTATTCCATGCTTGGATTTGAGTCTGCTGTAACTAACAAACAATGACTTCATCATTTCTGATTTTAAGAGACTTTATAGATCTTTTTATATAACCTATACTTCTATAACTATCATTAACCAATTGGTTGAGATGATTAGAAAAACTAAAAGATGGATCTACCAATATACCCAGGTCCTTAAATGAGTCTACAGTTTCAATCACTGTGTGCTGTATTAAATATTCACCTTTCAATTTATGTCTCCCAAATCTCATATACTTAGTTCTTTATGTATTTCTCAGCATATTATTCTCCTGTGCCCAAATGGTCAATTTAGTCAAGTTATTTTGCAGACATGCCTTATCTGTAACACATGTAATTAGTTTACCCAATTTTAGGTCATCTTCATATAGACTGTAGAACATCTCAGATGAAAAAGTAAGATCTGAAAGATGCAATCTAAACAAGTAAGGGCCTGGGACAGAGCCCTGTGGGACACCCTGAGTGCAACCAAGGATTTTACCTGTCCAGTTTCTGTATGATACTTGCCATGTCCTATTTGTAAGCCATGCTGCTGTCCATCTTATCAAGAGTACATCAATGCCTAGTTGTACTAATTTATTGATCATTGTTTTGTGCATGACCCTATCAAATACTGAAGTTAAATCTATACAAATTACATCAAAGCACGATTTTTCATTCATAGCTGCTATTATATTGTTATAGAACATCATGTTACAGGCGGTAATAGATTTATTTTCAACATATGCTTGCTGGTATGTAGTTTCAAGTCCCAACCTATCCAATTCTGACTGCAGTGTATCCAATATTATCTTTATCATTATTTTTCTACAACATGGATTTAGAATTAAGGGTCTTTTTTACTCTGGGTTTATCCTAATCCCCTTTCCCTTAAAGACAGGTTTAATAAGCGTATGTCTCCAATTGTGAAGACTCCCCCATATTTATATGACCTAGTAAATAATAGATATAATTGTACTGTAAGCTCTTGCTGAAGTGTTCTCAGGTCATGATTACTAATTCCATCTCCTCCCTTTGCATTATTTGGATCCAGTTTTTGCAGTTCTTTTTCAATATAATCTAATTTGATTCCAGTATCTGAGGTTACCTGGATGTCACTAGAATGACTTATCACCCCCTTTGTGGAGCCAATCTATTTTGCTTAAGGTTTTATAAATATATCTATAATCTGTTGCATCTGAGAGACTAAAGTGAATAAATTTTCAAATCTGCACACAGTTTATCAGTTTGTATGTCTTTACTCTTTCCATATCTTATATATCTATAAAAAGGTTTCCTATTATACTCAGTATATTTATATACATCATCTTCAATTTTTTCTTGATCTTGTCTCAGACTATGCTTAATTTTTTTGTCTAGCTTGTTTATGTCAGTTTTCAAAGTTGTAGCTCAACCTATCTTTCATTTCTTATATTTTTTTGTCTCACAACTTAATCAGGTATCTTGTTCTTATGGAAATGCATAAGAACACATTGTATGCCTAAATTCTGATGTTAAACTTTTTTTTTTTGCACTCAAACAATTTCTCTTTCAAAACTTTCCATATTCCAGCTGCAGTTTTTCCAGTGAACACATCACTCCAGTTTAACATAGTGACTGTTTTACTTTCATATAATCTGTAACTAATAATCTGTGCATTGATTTAGATTTCAGTTCAGTAGAATTATCTAACAGAAAAAATAACCTTTATAACCACATTGAATTTACCAAGACATGAATTAACACAAAACCTTCAAGAGGACATAGTTAAATATCCTGCTCTGAAACATGGTCATGGAACTACTGTGCTTTACATCCAGGGGAAGTCTATTCCATAACAGAGGTATTATCTGAGATAGATAATTATCACACCAGCATGGAAGTTCAGATCTCTTCAGTGAGTGCTTAGAGTATTATTAGTTTTGTGGATGTGAAGATGGTTACAGTAGGCTGAATCCCACAAGGCTATGTAGGCTAGCAGAGATTCCTTCTCAAAAGTCAACTGAACACGGAAAAGAGAAAGAATATTTTAAGGCAGTTAGGGCAGCTCAAAGTGAACATGCCTTGATTATTTTCAGAAGGAAATGCTGTGTTCTCTAGAGCTGTGTCAAGTGCTTAGATAAGCTCACACCAAAGATGGCATTATACTCTATAACTGCCCTGATAAGGGAGAAGAACAGAGGGGTAATGGCTTCTTTGCATCTAGAAGGTCTAACCCTGGTGATTAGTCTGGCTAAATAAAAGTATTTCTTAACAACAGTGGTAATGTGGTGGTCAAAGGATATATCATTCATTGCCAAAGACAGCGCCCAAGTCCCTAATTACTGACAATGTTCTTCAGGGACGTTGCCTGTCTGCTAGGAGCATGGGAGTCCAATTTTGCCGAAGGACACAATACTGCACTTTTTTGGCATTTTATTTAGGGCTGTGGTCTAAGCACACTAATTAGCATATTGTAAGCCCTTCTGGAGAATTCAGTGGCCAGTTGGCATATCTATGATGGCTCTTAGTCTGTAGTCATCAGCAAACATTGTCACTCAAAGGCCACTGGTTTCAAACTTGTTGTCAGAGAAGTAGATACCTTAGAGGAGCAAGTACAGATGCCTGAGGTACACCTCTGATAACTGCTCATTTGACTGAGTTTGTGCCCCAGCACTACTAGACTGGGTTCTGTTGATGAGCCAGTGTTCTAGCCAGTGGGTAACATAGGGGGTTATATTTAGTTTGCTTAGCTTGATCCCAGAATATGGAATGGTATCAAAGTATTTTCCTGAGTCCAGTGTCTCGGTAACATGTTGAAAAAAGTTCACCAGGCTTAGTAGGCATGATCTGCCTTTAAAAATGCAAAATTGTTTGGATTCAGGGTTTTTCAGACTGACTATATCTTGTTAATGAGATACACAATGATACACTCCATTACCTTACAAAAAAGGCTGACTAGAATATAGATCTATTGTTTCCTGTATCAATTGTGGGTCTCCCTTTGCAGAGACGGATGGGTACAGCAGATCTGCATACTTCTAGCATGAATCCATTGGAGAGGTTGAGATTAAAAAGGCATATTAATGAATCAGCCTGGCAATGTTTGCAAACGCACATATGACTTGCCTAGAGCTGATTTGGGGTGGCATAAGTATACTAATGTGTTAAATATAACTAGACCAAGATAGGGAAGTAAAGTCTGAGCTGAATTTCTCCACTAATACATTAACTATAACCTCAGAGGATGAGTATGTGCTGTTGTTTTGTACCAATTTTGGAATTCCTTCTCAAATTTCTGACATAGTTGAAGAAGACTTTGACGTTATCTTTAGCACAGGTGGCAATTTCTCAGTTTATACTTAATTTTGCATATTTCTAAATTCTTTGATGATCCTTTTGAGTTTTTCTCCAGATGAATTTGGCTTTTAAAGGCTATGAGTTTCTTTCTCTTATTGTATTTTTTATTTGCATTTGTATTGTATTTTTGTTGACCAGGACAAAGCACTGCTCCCTAATGGATTTATTTTTAGACTCAGCCCAGGAGTGCTGTCTTTTTAAGTGACTTTCTTAGAGTTATACAGTTAGGCAATGGAAGCTGAGGGAATCAAACTTTAGACCACAAGAAACATCTTGTTAACAGCTCCGTAGTCCTCTGTGCCAACAGACAGACAAATTGTAAACACTGGAATTGCACTAAATGAGTTTGTTCTTAAATGTCAATCTGTGCTTAGAGGGAACACAGCCTTAATGTAAGCTTAGAGATGGGCATAGAACCTATCTGTGGATAAGGCCACATGTAATATAGAGTCACTGGGATGAAGAGGGTGTTTGAATTTCATTAGGTTGTTAGTTGGAGTAGCTTTGCCTTGGAATAGTCTCTGAAAATGGAGACATTATGAGGTAACTTGGATCTTGTACTTGAGGTAAGTGTTACTGCATAATGGTCAGATTTGACCAGGAATTTGGTGGCTATAGGTGCTGAGCATAAGGGGATTAAGTTGGTAAGAACTGGGTACAATAATTTTGAGCCCCTCATTGGGGTTTTGACTAGTTGTTTAAAGGAGTTTGCATTAGTGAGGTCAAGGAATCTTTGTGCATACATACTTGTGGTGGTATAGGTAACCCTGTTAATGGATGGGTAGTTAATGTCACCCAAGAGAATAGTGCTGAGCTTTGGAGTGCAGGACAACAATTTGTTTAGCCATGACTCATGGTTTATCAGTGTTGTGGAGGAGGTACCATAATTGGTAATATTGTGGTACTGGGTTCTCTTTATCAAGAGAATGACATCAAAGAGTTCAAGGTTATTGCCCTGCATTATAAGTCTGGAGGTGAAATGGTTTCTTCTAAGGAACACAAATACACCCCCTCCAGCTACACCTTCAGATTTGTTGTTGAGTCTGAAGGAGTCTTGTGCATTAATTCCAGCACTGCAAGGTTGCTTTCAATGTTATGAAACCATGTTTCAAAAACTATGTATATATATATATATATATATATATATATATATATATATATATATATATATATATATATATATATATATATATATATATCTTGTATTTTCTGGGGTTAGAAATGCCTGTAGGGAGTGCAACCTTTTGTTAAGGCTTCCAGAATTGGGCAGTATCATCTTAATAAGGTTTTGATTTTAAATGCCTGTGCAAGTAATTTGAGGTGACTGACTTTACCTAAAAAGACACTATGAGGGAATATTTTTTTTGGTCAATATATGGAAACCATGAGGAGAGCGATGCAAACCATCCTAAATGAAGCAGCTGAGGTTATCAATCATTTCAGCTGAGGTTATCAATCATTTCTTCACTGGGTGATATATATTGAATGCCCTCAGAATGAGCATCTATATTACAAGATTGAATGCTTAGGTGATCTAACACCTAAACATCGAACTTGTAATATTGAACCCAAAAACGTTGAACAGCACAGGAAAACACATTGGTTGGCCATGGGAAAAAAAATAACTTTACACCCAAACTAAGCGGGGGGCTTCACCCCCCCCACCCCCTAACTAAATATACCAACTCTGAGATTGCTCTACAGTAGACAAACCGTCAAAATCTGATGAATGGACAAGGGAAATCTTTCCCTGCGTTAAATCGGCAGTTTGCTGTTTTTTGCTTTTGATATTACAAGTTTGATATTTAGATGTTTGATCACCTAAGCATTCAATCTTGTAATATAGACCCCAGAATGATACCATTATCTAAGACAATAATTAAAGTCAATTTTTAAGGGATTCACTATATAAATCGCACTCTGAGGGACCTCTCAAGTGTTCATTGGTTACATACATACTAATTGACATGGCTCATGTAAACTTACTAAACCCTTGGAATGCTCTGTCAAACCAGACTGATCCATGGCTAGTCCCTACCCCATCCACAAAATCAGTATAAAGGTGAGAACTTAATTCTGCAATTTCATTAACCACTGCTAAATTTTTAAAGCCACTGTTGCTAACAACTGTGCTCATCCATCTATCAATAAAAATTTTAGATCTAAAGAAGTCTACTATACCTTATTTTTCTGGACCAGAGGAGGATTAAATAGCAAGAAATTAGTGATGTTTTAATTACTGTTCTGCATTCATTTTTATTTTCATTTATCCTGAGCTACACCACAGTAGAGGCTGGATAGGCAGGCTTGGCATAAAGATCCAAAGTGGGTCATTCCATTTTTCTTTAAGGGATAACAGACATTTTTGCCCCAGTATGGGGCACTGGTTAGGTCTTAGCTGGAGTACAGTGTGGAGTTTTATGAGTCCTTTCATGACATAGGAGGGCAATCTGATAGTTCAGAGGATGGTCAGAATTATTACAGGATAGCCAGAAAGATAGTAAGGAAAAAATTAAGGATCAGGCATGTAAAAAGTTTATAAAGGCTTAACTTCTCCTTACTGCAGTTAAATAAGGAAATAGGAGATACAATGGTGGCAGTGATTATGTAGGAAAATTAAGGGGGCCAGGTATGTGAAAGGCTGCAAATAATTTCCTGTTTTTAGTATGAGACAAAAGGGCATGATGTGAAAGAAGAATGTCTAACAGGGATGTGGAAAAAAGACAAATGCTAGGTCTGTATGGAAGGATCACACTGGCAGCTAGAGAAGTCAGCTTCCTGGCAGACAGGTTCAGTGCAAACTCCCCCCCCCTTCCTCCCCAAAAGACCAAATGTCTATCCCAACAGAATGTAGTCTCCCTGACATCACAAATGCACAGGTGAGACCTGCCCTCTCCAAAGCAAAAAAACACAACATCAATGGGACCAGACGGTGTCCCTGGCTGCGTCTTACATGAGCTCCAAGAAGAACTAAACCCTCATATAAAGTCACTGTTCAATCTCAGCCTTACTACAGGATATGTACCCAAGGAATGGCGTACAGCAACAGTGGTCCCACTCCACACAGGTGGTGCCACAATGGACCCAGGAAACTATCGCCCTATAAGCCTGACTAGTCTGGTCTGCAAAGCTATGGAGCATATCATCATGGAACTCATAAACAAGGACATTGGTAACCTCCAGACACTGGATACCACCCAGTTCGGCTTTGTTAAGGGCAGATCTTGCCTCTTGAACCTGGTCGACTTCTTTGAAACAGTTACCAAGGCCATAGATGAAGGGAAGGTAGTCCACATGGCCTACCTGGACCTCGCAAAAGCCTTTGACACAATACCCCACTCGAGCATCATAAATAAGCTCACCAGCTTAAATATCAACCCCTATGTCACAAGATGGGTTGCAAACTGGCTCAGGGATAGAACCCACATGGTCAGTATTGCAGGTGTCATGTCAGACTCCAAACCAGTTACAAGTGGTGTATATACTTCTCTGAGGTACAGGCTAATACGGGAGGACTATGGCTGACCAAGTTCGCAGATGACTGCAAGCTGGGTGCCCTAATCGACTCTCCGGCTGACACTAGCATCCTCCAAAAGGGTCTCATAGAAATGGATAACTGGTGCCAGAGCCATGGCCTTAAGCTAAATGCCAAAAAGTGCATAGTCATCCCCTTCGGGAAAAACAAAGTGCCCACAAATTACTACATAGGTGGTAATCCATTAAGTACGGAAGAAGTAATTAGGGATTTGGGGACCCAAGTAGATAGAAACCTCTCTTTTGACAATCACATTGCCAGAGTGGTTAGAAAGACCTTCTATATAGCCCACCTTATCATGAAAGGGTTCACATCTAGAACAAGAGAGGTCATTGTGCCCCTCTACTCATCACTTATCAGGCCCATAATTGAATACCCCATTTAGGATGTACCTTACCCGACACCTGCAGCAACTGGAGAGGCCCCAAAAGTACTTCGTCAAGAGGATCAAGGGACTCAAACAGATGCCCTATGCAGTTTGGCTAAAGAAACTCCAGCTCTACTCAGTTGTTTACCACCTACTCAGTGGTGATCTATGCCTGACGTATAAAGCCATGTCCAACCCAGAATTAATGGACATGCTCCACCTCAGGAAATCCAAATCCCTTAGAGCTACACGCTCCAGGGACTTAAACCTCAGCACAGAAATAAATAAGACATGCTGGAGGGACAGATTCATATCCCAGAGGCTGCCCTCACTCTGGAACAGAATCCCAGTCCATTTTAGGCAGATCCCCTCAGTGACCCTCTTCAAGAGAAATCTTGACGAGTGGAATGGAGATTGTAAGTTCACCCCGGGATCTCTTCTGTGTCCCTGCTAGACAGGGGCACAGTAAACTAACCTTAAGAGGGCTATCTTCTGTGACCTACTCTACAGAGGCACAGTAAACTGATCTAAAAGGGTGGCGAAAGCCAAACACACTCTGGCTAGGCTTGTAAATGCCCCAGGGCAGATAGCCTAGTATAAACCTATGAACCTATGAAAGTCTCTGTGATTATATACTTCTGCACTGCAGGATGATGTAGTTCTTCACTGCAGGAAGATGTACTTCTTCACACTCTAGGATGATGTGCTTCTACACTGCAGGACAATGTACTTCACTGCAGGACGATGTACTTCTACACCGCAGGATGATGCACAGTAAGCTCTCAGATAACCAGCACCTGTGGGGATTGGTAGATGCCAGATAACTGTAGTTTCTGGTTGCGTGAGAGTTACTGTTAAAAACAGGCCTGACTAGTACTGTACCCTATAATATTTGTTTGGTTTGACTTGTTCTCAGGTTGGGGAGAGAGGGAATTTATTCCTATCTTCCTTTTTAAAAGTCTAAACCTTTAAAAATGTAAGGTATGTTTTTGCAGGCAGAAAATAGAAAGTGCCACACTTGAAAATTGTACTGTAATTCTTCAATTTTCTTTTTTTTTTTTGCCGTTTGCTTGAGAGTGAAGGTTGCTTGAGTTCCAGTTAACTGAGAGTTTACTGTACTTCACTGCAGGACAATGTACTTCACTGCAGGGCAATGTACGTCTACACTGCAGAATGATGTACTTCACTGCAGGACAATGTACTTCACTGCAGGGCAATGTACTTCTACACTACAGGTGTAGCAAAAGACAATAATGATCTTTCAGAAGACACACTGGGACAGGCTTCTCTAGTGGTTTGAAGGAAACAATGAAGTAGTGGAATATAAAGTGCAGAGGAACTTCTGAGATCTGAACATATCACACACTATCTTTTTGTCAGTACCCCATGCATTTGTATGTCTGCTATGGTTGCATTTCTACACCTGCATGGCACTACACATCATGTTACCACTGTGTTACACTATTCTGAAGTTTTTAAATATAATAAAGTCAGCTTAATTGCAGTAAATATTCTAAAGCAGTTGCCTTGTTCCTCTTACAAGAATTGTATATTTGTGACTTCACCATTGTTGATATGATATACTCTGATTTCAAAAAACAGTGGTTGTGGGTTAAGAAGAGGTGACTACAAAACATTTCAAATAGCTCCCTAAAATGGTTGCAGTAACGTGTACATTATTTTTATGTCAATTTTAGAAAAGATAGATAAACAGAATTTATAATCTGAAACATTAATTTTATTTGCACTAATGTAAAACTTGTTTCATAGCAGATATTTGACTTTGCGAAGCTTTGCCAAACAAGTAGTCACCATTTAGAAATCTTATGAATTGTTCACATTACATGTCAAATTATTTATCTTACAATAGCTGCTGTGAAGGGTCTTTTTGAGTAGTCATTGACAGTGTTAATGTAACCTAAAGTATATCAAAGTGAGTTTATGACCTTAGTATATTAGACAGGTTATCTGAGTGGCAATAAAAGAACAATTGCTCTGTTGTGCAGGCATTGGCTTAATTTACCTTATTAATATTTAACACATTATCCTGAGCATATATTAATATACCATTTGTATCTATGTATTAAATAATTCATTTATTTATTTCCTTTGCTAAAATGGATTAGCCAAATTGGCAAGGACAGAAAGGTATCTTTTCAATGGCAAGCCAGGAGGAAAAACTCCACAATGAGAACAAATGATGGTGTATGATTTTTTTGTTTTGAGTGGAAAACCAATACTACCATTTTTATCAATAAAGTTTCAATAGACAATGAAATAGTACATAAACATTCTGAAAAATTATATATGAACATTTGAACCAATGGTTCCCTGAGTCAATTCTCAGCTAGGGTGCTTTCTGTGAGGAGTGTGCATGTTTTCCCTGTGTTCATGTGGGTTTCCTCTGGCTTCATGCCATAGGTGGATTGGACACCATAAACTGGCCATAAGTGTGAATGTGCATATAGATGTGTGGTATGAAAGAACAACCCCATCAGGACTAGCCAGCCAGTGATGTAAACCTTGGCTCTAGGTGAGTGGACTATTGAAGTAAAACCCTGAATTTATGTGCAAAAATTTGATAAAGGAGTTGTGGCTGGATGTATTTGAACCAATGTATGAAACAAATAACATCTATGTACACATTTCAACCAAAGTCATATCTGCATATTTATAGTTACCAATGTAGTGCATTTCCTTGCCTGTGGAATAATAAAACTATGAGGTGTTTGGGCCAATGATAGCATTAGATATAGATTAGGAAAAAACTGTCAGGTGGAGAGGTAAAGAGAGACTGATAATACATACAAAAGAAAATATGAGTTTGTTTATTAATCCTAAATATAGTAGTAAGAGAATGGAATTTCAGTAAAGTGGAACATTGGAACTATGATTTTGTTTAATGTGGAATGTAATAGTTTATGGTTTGATTTTATGTTCAACACTGTTCATGAAGACAAATTTCATTGTTTACTAACCCTGGGATTTATTAAGCTGATTTTTCCATGCAGAAACAGCGTAGCCATTCCTGTACGGAATATGGCCTTCGAGCAATCTAGCAAACAGCTGATCTGACGTGCACGAGCATGCCTACACTGTCCCTGCATGGATATGGCTGCAGAATGCTAATTCCCTCATTTGCTGGTGAAAACCATGCGAATAAGGTGAATTAGAGTTTCACCAAGCAGCCAGGTATCCGTGCAGGAACAGTCTGATTTGCAAACATGTATTCGGTTACTAACCAATACATTTCTGCAAATAGTAAAACAGAGGCATGGCAGCTCTCAGAAAAGCATGTATTACAGCAGTTAGGCATGCCAATGGCCACATATATGGCCACTGGCATGGAAAAATGTTTCTTTTTTATAAAAATCAACCCTTTTTTTTTGCCGCTCTTGGCAGTTTAAGCATAGGGCAGCAGTGCGCAAATGGGATCTTGCTGAAAATAAAAATAAAAATGTAAAAACTCAGTTTTAAGGGAAATCTGCATTCTGCCATTATAGACTATGGCACGCAGAATGAAAACAATACCAGGGAATACTGGTTGTCAAGGGGAAAGGCTCTGTGTAAGTGCAGTAACTATGGACTAAGGCAGTGGGGTATGCAAATGAGAGGAAATTTACAGAATCACAAAAATCTTCTAAGCCCCAAACTGCACCTAACCGTGTAGGTGCTTTAGCACAATTGCGTAACTAGGAGGAGCAACAGACATGAAAAGGAGGTGTGTAAGGCATGTTGTAAGCACATTGGAGCCCTAAGTTGCAGAGATAAGCTTAGCTAAGCACAGCTAAGCAAGGGGGAGTGTCTGAGGCTGTATTGTCTTATTCCATGAACTGAGAAGCATGTTCACACCCAGGGGAGGGCCATTTCTTACTGTTTCTATAAGCTAAACAGGTTTGCATGGCATGCACCTGGGTTAAAAGAAAAAAAATTGGAAATAGCAGGACTGTTTACATTTGGACACCGGGTTTGTGCGGCGAGCCTCGGGGCTTAAAAGGAGAGGAAATGTGAAGGGGAAAAATTAAAAACATGGAAAAATAGCAGAAGTAAAGCAATCAAGTACAAATAACATAGCTGGCAGGTGGAATGCATCATAGTCAGCCAATCATACAGGCAGCATCTGCAGCACAACAGTATAAAATATGGAAACACCTTACAGTCTGGTTTTCCCACAAACTCTGCACCATTGGTGCACACATTCAGGGGAATTTTAACTGGAAAATGTTAGGGGCTGCCATTGTTTTGATCCATCAGTATGTGCTAGAGGCTGATGGCGGAGTGGGGGATAATGCTGACAACTGCCACAGACTGAGGAGGAGGAGGAGAGTGTTCAGACCCAGGGTTACCTACCAGGGGCTACATGATCTGGAGATAGTAGAGCACTACAGGGTGGATAGAGACATCTTTCAGCAAATCATCAAGCTGTGCTGGCCTCAACTCAGTCCTAGAACCAACAGAGGGGAACCCATCACAGTGGATACCAAGGTATGTGTAGCTTTAAACATTCTAGCTGCAGGTAATTTCCAAAGACCTACTGGGGACATCACGGGGATCTCACAGGCATCTGCATCCAGGGTACTCCACTAGTTCCTGGATGCCATGCTACCACATGCTAGTGAGCTCATTTACTTCCCCAACACCCGTGAGGAGAGGACCAGCAGTATGTATCTCTTTCACCATGTAACAGAATACCCGGAGGTACTGGGTGCCATAGACTGCGTGTACATCCACATCAAAGCACCACCCAGTGAACAGGGTAAGGTCTACATAAACCGCATGGGCTTCCCCTCCATCATCTGCCAGGTCATGTGCAATGCCCAGGGCATTATCATGAATGTGTGTGCCTGCAGCCCTGGAAGCTATCATGACTCCCACATCTGGCATTGTCACAGCTGTACCAGGCATTTGCCAGTAGGGACATCCCATATGGCCATCTGGTGGGGGATGCTGGCTATGCACTGGAGCCTTGGATGATGACACCCATCAGAAATGCACACACACCCTCTCAAGAATGCCATAATGAGGCACACGCACAAACCAGGATAATTATAGAGCATATGTTTGGGATGCTCAAGTCATGGTTCTGCTGCCTTGGCAAGCTTGCAGTACTCTCCAGTAACATGTGCACACATGTTCGTAGTATGTGCCATGCTACACAATGTGATCCTGCAGAAACAGCTGAAGCAGGAATAGCACAGAGAAGGGCCACACAGCCCCTCCCCCCACCATTGCCAAGGTCCCCACAGGCACAGAGGGACTCACAGGAGGAGGCCCCTGAGCCTGTCCTGCAGGCAGACAGAGGCATGCCCAGTATGCCCTGACCTTGGCAAAGAGTAAATGCATAGCACACACACACTGACCCCAGAGACTGACACCTCTCTCTGACTCGCACACACAGTAAAATGCATGAGACACACATTACCTGTAACTTATCATGTATAGGTAGTGTACTGTGTGCATCCTAGCTAGCATATGTATGGTTATTCTGCATGCAAGCAAGGGAATGGAGTGGCCTTCTGGAATAGCAGCACACAACTGGCAGCTATGTGGGACACCGGGAAATGTCTAGCGAAAACTGGCCTCCACACACTATGCAGTTGTACCCAAGGTTGCAAATCCCACTGCAGTATATGTGTGGGGACAGCTAACTGGGGGTCAAAGGTCACAGACATGGATGTCAGTGTGGGGGGCCCATACCCACCCCTCACACCCACACAGCAAGTCAGCTGTAGAACACTAGAGAGAAAGATCTGGTAAAGGCACACAAATGGTGACAATGTTGAATTAACCACCTACAGACTCACACAGTGACAGCACAGCTGGACCTGTAATTGCAGTAAGGCTATGAAGGGTAAGAAGACTGAAACTCAAATGTATGCCATTACAATTTGACCTGTGCCCTTTACTGATATGTCTCTAGGCCCCAAGACAGGGCACAATAGTATGGTAAATGGAGCTGAAATGTAAACCAAATATCAGCTCAATCTGTGCAAACGTGTACAGTCAAGAGGTGTGCTCCCCCCATGTACCGACACAAATGCAGTAACATGTATGTTTGCAGGGGAATAGCAGCATAGCACACATTGGCAGGGCTGTACCAATACACATGAAAACATGTTGCCTGTCCACAATGTGCAGGGCTCAATGAGCTATGTGTATGTGTGGTTAATACTGTCAGGATCTAACCAGCATGTTCTCCTGGCTGTTGTCTTTTAGTGCCCTAGGTATAGTGTTGTCTTTGACAGGGTCATGTGCAGATAACTACAGTGCCAATTATTATGCATGTCAGTGACACCTACTGCTTTGCCACTGACATACCTGGAAGTCCCAGTGCTATGTGGAATATACTACACATATAATGGACTTTAAGGTTGTGTAGCCAAGGTGCTAAGGCTTTTGTGAATATAGTGCTTTTGGGTACTATTGCCAGTGGTAACTTTGAATAATCATTTTTGTATGTTTGCTTTTACATATAATGGACATGCCTGCACAGTAGAATGCATTTTTTACCCACACCCATAACCCCCAAATTCTGACAGCAAGATGTCTGGACAAGGGCAGAAATAAAAGTGGAGCAAAGGCACAATGATAGGCATGTGTTGTAAATATCACCCTTACATACTGAGTAAGTTGGTAGGGTGAGGGGTTTGCAATAGTGGGAAATGTCTGAAGGTTATGTAATCTGAAACAATAATCTCTGTCAATATTTTGTAACATCACTCTTCAATTATATGTAAGTAAATTGCCATAAAAGCACAAGTTTACGTAGAAAGGATAAAACCTCTAGGCAAACAGCTGGACAACCTGCCAAAAAATGTACAGGCGAGAGATATGCCCACACAAGGATATGACATCTCAGGTTAGAAAGATACCACACAAGCAGGAGATCCCCAGCCAGTATATCACCAGGTTGATACAGCTGTGCCATTACTAAACTGGCTGTAGCCACACCTTACAAACGGCCTTGATGGGCAAGAATCTACATAACTGCCCTCATAATATTGGTCTATGCATCATACAACTAGTATTCCTCTGGTAAAGCACTGTGATGATCTGAGGATGTCTGATACAATACATTGCAGTTTACTTTTTGCAACTTAATTTGCACTGTGCTGTATTTATACATTTGCTTATTATTTATACATTTGCTGCATTGTTTCTGTCCTTTGTTGTCTCCACTGTGTTTTTTCTCAGTGTATCTCAGAAGCTAGTTTCTGGTGGGGGGATTTTGAGCCAGCCCACATCCTAGCTGTTAGTCATTGCCTGGGGTGTATTTTCTCTGCTATAATTCCAGTACAGACTGCATTTCTGTGAACTGGTGAAAAGCTGATAGATCTCTTGGCTGTGTAGAGTTGGAATCTATTCCAAACTGATAAGCACACTTTTTGCAACTTAATTTGCACTGTGCTGTATTTATACATTTGCTTATTATTTATACATTTGCTGTATTGTTTCTGTCCTTTTTCACTGTGTTTTTTCTCAGGGTAGCTCAGAAGCTAGTTTCAGGTAGGGAGTTGTTCATCCAGCCCACATCCTAGCTTTTAGTCATTGCCGGAGGTGTATTTTCTCTGTTGTAATTCCAGTACAGACTGCATTTCTGTGAATTAGTGAAAAGCTGATAGATCTCCTGACTGTGTGCAGAGTTGGAAACTATTCCAAACTGATAAGTGCATTTTTTGCAACTTCATTTGCACTGTGCTGTATTTATACATTTGCTTATTATTTATACATTTGCTGTATTGTTTTCCCTCCCACCAACCCCATCGGTATCTTGTTCTTATACTTAGTGACTTTGCAGTTGCCCGCCCCTACTGTAAATTTCATATGGAGCACTCCCCCCAGTCTTGTGTCATTAGCTTATTTTACCTATTACAGAGAGAGCATTTGAGAAGGCCAACCCATTTAGTTTCTTAAGCTTCAATTATTTTATGCTCCTCTTTTCCCCCTTTCCACTTTACTAAAAAAAAAAAAAAAAAAAAAAAAAAACTTTGCTACAACCTCCCTGTGTTCTGACTGAGTGTGCTTCTTAGCTGATCAGCTGATAAGTATATTTTTGGCACTTTTTAACTGTTCAGAGTTGAATAAAACAATAATTGAATTCAGCTCAGAATACATTTTGAATAAATTGCATTTATTTAAACTATATTTGCTTTAATACTGCTACACACTCAAGTGTGCTAGCTTGCACTGTACTTGAATTGTTTTTAGTGCTATTTGAAAAAAAAATCTAAGCTTGTTTCCTACCTTTCCTGTAACTAGTCTTGTCCAGCTACAGATTTGCTGTATCCAGGACTGTCCCCTGGATTTACTAATCTGCCATGCAGGACTAAACTAGTTCTTCACGTAAGTGGCAGTTTAAGAGGACGGCAGCACGCCATGCATATTAATGAAGGCGCGCTGCCTGAGCTCCAAATACTACACTGAGCGTGGACAAGTGCAGGAGGCATGTCTGAGAGCAGAGCTCTCAGAATAAACACACCCCTGCAAAGTAGAACAGAAGAAAGTATAAATAAATGAGCGAGACCACTCATAGGAGTTCACATATCCCCACCAACAGTCCCCATGTGTTCAACAGCAACAGTACATTGAAATAAAATGAAAAAAACCTTGTATTTATTTTTTAAAAACCCTGGGTACAGCTAACTGTATGTTCACGGGTTTGCCCATCACTTAGCTATGGTTAAAGCAGCTGGCAAAGCTGAAGAGGATAACAAGGAATATATATGCAAATTAAGCAGCACAGCAATAGTGTAGTGGTTAGAGCATCCACCAATGAACAGGTATTCCCGGTTCAAGTCCCTCTGCAGCACATATCATTTTCCATGTAAAATCTGTATATGAACATATTTCTACATCCTTTTGCCATATAACCTACATAATAACATTTAAATGTGAACTGGAGTACTGCATGAAATGCACATGTGAAGTGTAAATGTCATAATTAATAAGGCACTAGTAAGAAGGTTTATGCACAAATAAGCGGTAGTAAGCATGTCTAAGTGCGTTTGTGCGAGGGTAAGCATTGCCTACACAGATTAAGAAAAACAGTAGCTGAGTGTAGGAAACTGTAACCGGAGGTTAGCAGTGTTTACCATCGTGCAAACCTGCACAAACCCGCCTACAACTACTTTAAAGTGCCTTAATCACTCTGGATCCAATGGCCCATGTTCTGCCCAGCAACAAAATAAACTGCCTTTACAAGGCTCAAACTCAGGACCTTGTACACTATAGTGATAGTAATTAACCACTAAGCCATCATAGCAAAAGATATGCATGAGGTATCACCAAACTAATTCTCACCGCAGGAAAATCAAACCAAACATGTGAACTGAATCTATGTATAGTATGAAGTGGTATAACCTATTACATAACATAAATATGTGAACTGGAGTACTGCAGTAAGGCCAGATGTGAGGTGTATTGCAATAAAGTGTTGAAGTTCCCAGGAACCCATAAAGCGTACGTACACATGAATCAAGGATACAAGACACACATATATAACATGTAATGAAGAAGACATCAATGCCAAAAGGCAAATATCATGCAAATCGAATAAAAGTTGAATCTTAAACAAATGCATGTTCGTCCCTAGCAGGACAACCCCAAACATTCTGCTAAAAAGAGCCCTCAGGGTAACATACCATGCCTTACAGGTAAGCAAAGAATGATATATATGTTCTCGGACTGAATGTGAGGGAACCCGAAGATCCATGGGGTAAGACAACTTACATGAAGGGTCCCGAGAAGTGGAGAGTGGGCAATTTGTAGTGGTGTGGTGAGATTCGGATGGAACCTGTAGGAAGGATGATTGATTTGCAGGAGAGAGGGGGTGGAGAAAATGATGGGTAAGACATTATGGGCCGAGGTGTGCCAGGGTTGGACAGACTCATTCTAATGGGAGCACCCCATGGATGTAAGTGAGAAAGGAGGGGGAGAACAGGAATGTAACTGAGACATGCCATTTCCCATGGCAAAGCACATTATGAGTAATATGTATGTTGCATAACCCATGGAATAACATATATATATATATATATATATATATATATATATATATATATATATATATATAACCTAGAGTACTGCAGAAAATGAACATGTGAGATGTTAGTATCATTATGCATAAAGCAGTAGTTAGGATAAGCAGCAAGAAGCAGTAGTAAGCATATGTCAGCACTAGTAAGTGAGTTTAAGGCCATACATCCCATACATCTACATGTCGTTACAATATACAGCAATATGTATAAATATATATATATATATATATATATATATATATATATATATATATATATATATATATATACATATATATATATATATATATATACATACATATATATATCTATATATTGTGTGTGTGTGTGTGTGTGTGTGTGTGTGTGTGTGTGTGTGTGTGTGCGGAGATATACACAGATATATACCTATGCTAGGAAACAGCACCCAAGAATGACATATGTTCACAGGCTATGCCAATGGAGGTGAGGGGCCCAAGCAAGAAACATGTAACACGTAGCATGACCCCCCCCCCAGCCGGACAGAGGAAACACACAAACAAACCAACAAACAATGTAAACAGTCCACTGCTTCCCAGACCACAGGCAGGATACAACCGGGGGGGGAGTACAGTGGACCCAAAAAATCTATTCTTGGAACAGAGACAGGAGCGTCCATTGCGCGACACCCCAAAAATTGTCATAATAAGGGAGGAAGCCAGTGCGACGACCTATCAAGGCGGGGTGTGTACATACCCAGAATACAAGGGAGGGTAAGCCTGATGACCCATGGGTCGAGACAACATGCGAGATGGGTCCCGTGAAGTGGAGAGTGGACAGTGTGTAGTGGTGTGTTCAGACCCGACCTGCACCCAGAGTAAGAATGAGTGCTGTAGAGGAAATGCGGGTGGGGGAACTCTGGGTAGCTAATTATGGGTCTAGGCATGCAGGGGTTTGCTGAAGTGCATCTATATGGACAGCCCCAGAGATGTAAGCAATAGTGTTCATTGGGCAGAGGTGCCGCTCAATGAGCCGCCACACCTGCTACGAGTCCCACTGCAGCAAAGTCTAATTTACATGGCAAAGAACGGAATAACCAGATGTAGATGTGTATATGTAGAGGGATGTGTGTGTATATCTACCCATAGCTACATGGCTCTCCCCTCCATAGTACAAATGTATACATAAAGAGACAGAATACACATAAATACCAACATATAGATATATTCATATGCAGACACTCATACATCCATATTTCGTTTTATATATATATATATATATATATATATATATATATATATATATATATATATATGTATATATATATATATATATATATATGTATATAAATAATATATATATATATATATATATATATATATATATATATATATATATATATAGATATATATATATATATATATATGTGTGTGTGTGTGTGTGTGTGTGTGTGTGTGTGTGTGTGTGTGTGTGTGTGTGTGTGTGTAGGTATACACATGTATATAGCTAGGAATTGATACAGCAATTACGAATTACATATGTTCAAAGGCCGTACAAATGGGGGTGAGGGGTCCATTCAACAAACGTGTAACACATAGCATCACCCCCAGCTATACCAGGGAAACATACAGACACACAATAAAAGTAAACACACCACTGCTTCCCGGACTACAGGCAGGATACTACCAGTGGGAGAGACCCGACAAGTCTAATCTTGAAACAAAGACATGTTTGTCCCCTGTGGGACACCCACAAATTCAATGATTTTTGCGTTTCCTGCAATTACACTGATGTCCAATGGCAGGCCACACATGTTCCCAGTTTACAAAGTAGGGGAAGCCTGATGGGGTGAGACAACATACGTGATGGGTCCCAGGAAGTGGGGAGTGGGTAGAGTGCACTGGTGTGGCCAGACGCGACCTGCACCCAGAGTAAGGAAGAATGCCGAAGAGGATGTGCAGTTTGGGAACTATGGGTATGAAATTATGGGCCTAGCTGTACAGGTGTTGGCTGGAGTGGGTCTATGTGGACCGTCCAAGGGATGTAAGCAATAGTGTGCATTGGCTAGGGCTGTTGCCCAATGGGCAGCCACTCCCGCTACTAGTCCCACTGCAGCACAGTCTATTGTACATGGAAAAGAATGGAATAACCAGATGTAGATGGAAAAATGTAGAGGTGTGTGTGTATATATACCTATACCTATATGGAGTTTAACCTCCCCCTCTCCATAGTACAAATGTATACATACAGAGATAGAATATAATTAAATACCCACATAAAGATATGTACATATGCAGACACCCATACATCCATATGTTGTTAGACATATATATATATATATATATATATATATATATATATATATATATATATATATATATATATATATATATATATATATATATATATATATATATATATATATATATATATATATATATATATATATATATATATATATATATACAATATATATATATATATATATATATATATATATATATATATATATATATATATATATATATATATATATATATATATATATGTATATATACATATATCTATATGTATATAGATATGTAGAAATATATATGTATATATGTGTGTAAACATACACATATATATAGCTAGGATTTTCAATGATTTATTTATTTAATTTACATCTGTTTACCGGGTATATCTGGCTGAGCTTTTGGCCCATTTACAGCAGAGACCCGGAGAGAAAAGCTCCTCAGGACTAGAAAACAATTTATTAAATAGTAGTATACAGCATATATATGTATATATATATATATATATATATATATATATATATATATATATATATATATATAGACAGAGAGAGAGATATATAGATATGATGCCACAGTTAAGAATTACATATGTACACAGGCCATGCCAATGGGGGTGAGGGGTCCAGTCAACAGATAACATCTACCCCCCTCCCCCAGCTAGACAGATGAAACATACAAAGAAACGATATAAGTAAACATACTACTGCTTCCCAGACCACAGGCAGGATACTACCAGTGGGAGAGAACTGGCAAGTCTAATCATGAAACAAAGACATCGATGTCCCTTGTGGGACACCCCAAAATTGAAGATGATCAGAGTCAGTCCCTGTGATGATTTATCTAACCAGGCCGTGTACGTACATGGACCAGTAGGTTGGGCAAGCCTGATGACCCATGGGTCGAGACAACATATGACATGGGTCATGGAGAGTGGGCAGTGTGTAGTGGTGTGGTTAGACCCCACCTGCACTCATAGTAAGGATGAGTGCTATAGAAGAGGGGCAGGTGGGGAACTATTGGTATGCAATTATGGGCCTAGGCATGCAGGTGTTGGCTGGTACAGGGTTATTCAGACCGCTCCAGGGATGTACGAAATATTGTAAATTGGGCAGAGCTTCCGCCCATACCTCTCAGCCTCTAACAGCAAAACCCCTGGACAGAACCTAAACCGTTGGGGGGACAAATAGGGACAAAATTTACATATTCCACTTACAACCTTAGAAAGCTGATAGAATAATAGGTTATGCATTAGCATGACTTGTTTGAAGGATGTGGAGTCTTAAACCCAAATACATGTCTGTATTTAATTACTTCAGTTCCCAGGTATTTGCCAGACAGGTGCAGATTGCAAGAGGATCACACCAATATTATTAAGCAAACTTTGGACAGTCTGCAGATTCTGTACAGTCGACAGGTATGCTTTCGCCTAATGGGCAGCCATTCCCGATATGGGTCCCACCGCAGCACAGTCCAGTTTACATGGCAAAGTACGGTATAACCATATGTGTTGTTGCATAACCCACTGCACAACACCTATGAACACATAGTCACAACACCCCACTGTAGGCATGTAAGCTGATGTAATTGGCATCACAAGGTATTATTGCAGTCCACACCCCCACCCAGGGGTGTGAGTGTCCAACAAAAACACCAAATGCAGTGTATATGCACAGCTGTTGTCGTAGACAACATGGCCAGTTGTGGACCTTCCCTGCAGCCATCCTGCACATCCCTGGATAATTCCCCTACTAACTACCCCCTTTGTGCCCCATGCACATGACATACCTATCAGCCCCTGTTCCATTTCTATTAATGTTTATGGTTACACGTAGGTGACACCCTCTTCCCCCACTATATTGCCAGTATCTGGAACCCCAACCACATGTAGTATCACAGCTGTCCCACAGGACACATTTAACTAACACTTGAAGGAACACCACAAGCACACCTGGAGCAGCACAGGCTCACCACCTTGTGAAACCCTCCCCCCCACCTCACACTCTATACGACTACATCAACTAGTGATACCAAAACCTGCCTCGCATACAAATCCCAAAATCTGACAAACCTTCCGTATTGCTTCCCATCCAATTATACCTACAGGCTACTATACAGTTACAATGTCACCCCCACTACCTACTGACCTACCTACTCCTTAGTTATTCCCATCTACTGTACCACACAGGTATAGAATAATGACACCTACCCCAAATATCTGCATGTAACCTATCCAGACCTGTGAAACAGGAATCCAACTTCACCTTAAAGTGACCTTTGTCAACAGTCATACCTGACATGTAAACCTGACCTAATCATGGATAATACCAACATTTTAATGTAAACTAAGCATAAAGAATGGGGAACATAGCTATGTTACGTCTGTTACCCTCTATGAATGTTAACACCCAGTATTAATTGCAATAAGTAGATGGGGTCAATATGGAGCTCTACACCCCAAGCCACTGCTGACAATGGACAAGCATACAGTCCGATTATCCCGGGTGACAAATGTGAACAAAATGCATGACGTTGTGCATGTGTATGCGGGAGCAAGCGGGTGTAAGCCTATTTGGCTGGCAGTATGCAATTACCACACTGGTGAAGCAATGTAGAGGTTAACTCAGTGCAAGACGCCACAACCAGAGGTCAGTAATGCTGTGCTTCGCACAATCCAGTGCATACCCACCTGCAGATGTTCTACAGTGCCTTAGTCACTCTGTAGCCAACAGCTGTTGTTGTGGCCATTAACAAAATAACCAGCACTGCCAAGTTGCAAACCCCCAACCCTGCACACTATAATCGATGTGAGTTCCACTAAGCCATGGCAGATACACATTCAGCTGTTGGGATGACAAACACATCATCGAGCACAGTCATCCAACAGTATAGGAAATGTATATAAGTGTGTAGAGTAATACCAGAACACATGTCCATTGCCCAACCACAGTATTATGAGCAGTCTATGTGCAGCACAGAACAGTGCCTGTCCAATCATACTGTGAGAACAGTAGTCCCGCATAATACCAAAGGGAATAATGATATATGGTGCACCGTGGGGGCGTGTGAGTGTCCTTCATGCACAGTATGTCACACCTGGGGCATTGGTTCCATGGAATCGGGAGATGAGGCAGTCCAGGTGTGTGAGCAAACTACTGCTACACAATATCCTGACAGGATGTTACCAGTGGGAGAAACACTGTAGACCAGCTAGGTCTACTTTTGACACAAAAACAGGTCTGTCCCTGGCAGGATGAACCAACAGTTGTGGGTCACATCGATGTCACCAGCAGTATCAGAGAAGGATCAAGGGAAGGCTGGTACATACATGGACAAAACGGATGAAGAGCCTGCAGACGCTTGGGTGAGGACAGTATACTGGAGGTGTACCGAGACATGCAGAGAGGGAAATGTGTGGAGGTGTGGTATGGCAGGGCTAGCAACTGGGGAATGGATGGATGCTGTGTACATGGAGCTCGGGGGCTGGGGGAAAGGAACATGCATATGTCATTATGGTAGACATATGCAAATGAAGCAGAACAGCAATAGTGTAATGGCCAGAGCATCTGCCTAACACGCACGCATTCCCGGGTTCAGTCCCACAGCAGCACATCCTATTTCCCATGTGAAATCCATATGTTAACATCATTGTGCTGCATAACCTACTAAATAACATTTATATTTGCACAGGAGTACTGCTGAAATGCACTGCACCTGTGAAGTGTCATAATGACTAAGGCACTAGTAAGCATTTGTAAGTGCATAACAGCAGTAGCATGCATGGATAAGCAGGTGTAAGTGTGTGTACATGTATCTGCACAGGAGTAAGCATTGCCTAAATAGATTGAGCTAAGTAGATGCTAGCTGAGTGTAAGAAAATGCAACCAGAGGTTAGCATTGCTTAGCTCTGCACAAAGCCACGCACAACCATGTACAACCACTCAAATGTCCCTAACTCACTCTGTATCTGACAGCCAGTGTTCTGCCCTTAAACAAAATATACAGCCTCTGCAAAGCCCACACTCGGGACCCTGCACATCTTACACTACGTGATTTACCAGTAAACCATGGCAGATGCACATAACCACCCATTTCACATACATATCATCCTGTACAGTCAACAGCACAGTAGTAATAACACACCACACAACCTCTTAAAGCATGTATCCCAGACATGGTGCACCATAATGTGGGTACATATAAGGATATCTGTTCATATCTTGCTCTAATTCACTTAAAACATTGCAAGTTACACAGTTATATGTAATAGAACACATATATTGAAGGAGATGATACGTCTGAAACATGTACGTGTCTGCACGAATGACTGACCTGAGTCCTAAGGTCATCCATGTCAATTGCCAAGAGAATGAGGTACAGGCCGCACATATAGGCCGAACATGCATGGACATATGGACAGATATACATCTGTAAATGTAGACAGATAGACAGCTATAGGTATCTATATATGTGTATGTATGACTCATAAATAATAATATAACAGCAATCGTACATAGATAGATTAATATGTTCAGTGTATATATATATATATATATATATATATATATATATATATATATATATATATACACATACATACACACACACACACACACATATATATATATATGAATACATATACATAGCTACAGCTATATGTGTCCAGTTCTTCTGTCCCTCTATATATGGGGGTTTCACATATATACTTATGTGTACACACACACATATATATATCTATATATATATATATATATATATATATATATATATATATATATATAGAGAGAGATATATATATACAGATAGACATGAGCACAGTTAATGGGGGTGGGGGCACAAATGAGGGACAACTGGTAATTACTGCTATGTAACCCCCCCAAGCCCTAACGGATATGCTGTGCAATCCAATATTCAGCACATGCAGTACTTGATGGCAGGACCCACCACAACACAGCTACAATGCTCTAACAGTAATCCAAGTCACCTGTACATGTCAGGGCAATATCTGTAACATATCATGCAGATAGGCCATTGTAACACAGGAATGTGCTATGTTGAAGGGGTACACATTACAATGGTACAAATATGCACACACATATCCATACATTGACAATCATGTGCAGGTATATATATCTATATATCTATATCTATATATATATATATATATATATATATATATATATATATATATATATATATATATAGAGAGAGAGAGAGAGAGAGAGGGAGAGATAAGATATATGGGATATATGGGTACATACACATATACATAGACAAAGAGTATTAGTAGCCATACATATGTAGAAGTAGTGTGGACGTACTGGGTGCAATGTATATCCCCAGCCACAACCCCTGTAACTGGGGTACCTGTGACATGTGTGGTGTGGCAACCAGCCCCACAAAGGGGATACATAAATTGCACATATACCCACTCACAATTCAAAGGATATGACACGACACACAGGTATGTATACCCAGACAACCTTTATTTGTGTACCATACAAATATGTATGCCATTACTGACAGCACATAGATGTTGATGTATACAACCAGTTAAGGATGCAAGTCCCATACAAAACAGTAGATGCAGACAATGCAGATATATAACACACTATGTTGTCCAGGTCAAGCTCTTCAATTCATACAACAGTAGACAAAGGATTTGCCTGCACAATACATAACAATAAACAATATCAGATGTAGTTCAGCAGTCTCCAATTACACCCTGTAGTGAAGCCCTAGGGGACATTCATTACTTGTGGTAATGTCAATGTATCTTTCACATGTATTGATCTGGACCAACAAACGTTGTGGGAGTCCACATTATGAATGGGATGATAGTGGGAATGCTAGCACTAATTAATGATAGGCCATTACCTAACAACTCCTAACCATATCACAGCAAGACAAAGCCTGCCATATATGTGGAGGAAAAAGGCAGGAACACAGGGCCGTACTAGAAATATTGACGTTACACACCCTGGAACATGCTGGTGTTACAGGATGTTTTGCAACATACCTTTATGCAGGAATAAGACATCAGGGGCACAAATGGATATGGCCACGTACTGCTAGAATGCAACACACACACTGCCAGTGTAATATCTGACACAGGACCTGTGTGGTGGACAGGCAACACATGATAGGCACACCTCTGTCCAGCTAGAGGATAGGCCCACAATAGTGAGCTATGCAGACAGACTGCAGTCCAGGGTAAACTAATATGTATATACACACACACACACACACACACACACACACACACACACACACACACACACACACACACACACACACACACACCCTGTAACACCATTACTATGCAAAGCATTACACCACTCTTCTCACAGTCTGTCTGTATGTCCTGATCCTCCTACATATATGTAGCTGCCCTGATGTTCTCCTGTAGGAGGTATTGCTACCTGCTGTCTGTAACATTGATGCCCACACACAGGAAGGATGTCCATCACACAGGGAATGTACAGTGAATATGCCCACATGATGTAGGGATTCATAGTGGGTGGTTGCCATGACAGTGGTAATTGGAAGTACTATACGTGTACTTATATATATATATATATATATATATATATATATATATATATATATATATATATATGGTTATCTGGATAAGTACATGTCCATATAGTCCCACCATATGTCCTGGACATGTAGTGTAGCCCTACCCCAGCCCCTACAGTCCCAATGTCGTAGTGCAAGGGGATGTGTGGTATGTATAACTGGTATATTAATAGACATTTGCTACTGTCATTGGGATTGTTGTCACAGACATGGTGTGTGTGTGGAAGGTGACATCTGCTCATAACATGTGTACCATTGGCTACTGGCCGACATCCTAAGGTTATCCTGGTACAGTACCTGCATATATAGCAGGCTCGACAGCCATATCACAGCACAAGGTAGGATACACTTGTGTGACAGTGCATAACCACAACCAATGTGAACACAACCACAGGCACATATGGTATGCTAGCATAATAGTACAGTATATGGACTATCTGTCCTACACCATCCTCATATGTGCCACTCACAGGATGACCCTACATATACTGGGCTGTTAAACAGTCTGGTCTGATGGCTGTCTGTGGTATGAGACATGTGTGTGTATGGCCCTACAAACATGTAAGATAAAACAGTACCATACAGTGGGGCAGCATGTAACATCAGATAGAAGGGGAGCTAGAACAATGACATCTACCACAGTATGTATACAGGCCATAGTACATATTAACAATACACACACTGCTGACATTCACCATCAGTACACAGACCTCAGTACTGTACAAACATCCACAGAATGTCCAGGTTATGGCATTAAATGTAATGCCTACTGTACATGACATGTGTAGCACTCATATATCCCTGGCTTGTTATCACATATGATGACACTATTTACGGTGTACAGCACATATGCACCACTTCATGCATGACACATGTGCAAAGGTTGACAGAGGTGTGGCTGACAGCACATAAACAGGGCCAGTATAGACATGTTGCTGTGATACCTCATTAATCTACCATTGTAACAGGGTTTGTTGCAACATATTTCCAATGAGGGATATGTAATCAGTAACTGTCACGGCCTTCACCATCAACAGACTGCAATCCTCACACTACCTTCGGCATTCCACAGATAGATGCATCACGGCTAACACATGAAACCAAAGGTACAACACTGCCCTGACTGCAGATGACAATGCAGGTGGGGATTCCTGATATACCTGGAACTGACATGGCAGGTATTGCGACATGTACGACAGGCATATCCAGACAAACACTGTTGATCCAACATTATTCCATATGCAGTATAGCAGCACTTACAGTCTGTAGTCAGGTCAGGCACATCCCCCTCCTGTTTGTTGCCATCTTTCTACAGTGTATGGTGTTAGAGGTAAATCCCCAACCCATCTGAAATGCTGTTTACCAAACGACAGTTCTAGATTCTGCTCACTGTGACAGACAAGTGCCAACACCACCAGGATGTTCCCAGGTATTGGAGTGCGTTTCTGTGCAATTGGCTATGGGAATGTTACCACACCTGTTCCACATGCAATTGGCTAGGGAAGGGCTGCAATTCATGCAGAGGCCATCAGCTGATCATGAGTATCACTTAAAATACACATGCTGCTACCTAACCAATGCAGGTGTATGCCTCCACATCTGCCATAGAGGGAGTGGGGGAGGCAGACAGAGGCGAATACATGTCAGGGAGGGGTGGTAGGGTAAAACTGACACATGTTTGTGTCACACACCTACCAGCACAGAGTATCAAACTCCCGACAGCTATGTAGTGCTATCACAGTTCAATGCTTTTATTGGATGCACCACATGGGTGATCTGGTGGGGAGCACTCAGAACATATATGTGATGGTGAGTGACATCTGCAACAGGGTTAAGGTAGATATACAGTAGGTGACGTACACATGCTTGTCTGCATGAACAGGTGCAGCATCAGCACAGGCACACTCACACAGGGATGCACACACATTAACACACTTGGCAGGGCCAGGAGTGCAACTCGTCACTAGTGGGATTTTCACAACACATCAATATGCAGGGAACACATGCACCACATGGGTCATACGGAGGTCATATGGGCAGTGAGTATGAGGGGGAGTCAGACATCAGGTGGCATGCTTCACTGTGCCCTGGGGGAGTAGTGCGTGTGGATGTGGACATACACACCATACAACACACACACGAACACACAGGGTGCCAGTTTGGGCATGCATGGGTGCATGCCTGCATAGGTGTGTGGTGGCCAACAGTGCCTGCAGGCTATACAAGGGTAGACGATGGGAATACCTTGGCATCAGGCCACATGACAATGGTCTGCTTTGTGGCACAGGCCTGTAGCTTCTGCATTTGCCCACACAGGTGGCTGTTGCATCCATCCTCCAGTCACCTGTGTGACTATTGTGTGTGGCCAATGCTGTGCATCACTTGCCATGTATGTGTTTCCTAGTCCATGACATGGATGATGTCAGGGATGTGCACACCTCCCACATGCATGTACAGTGACATGTGGAACTGTACCTGGGGTGTCTGGCCCATGCTGTGAACACAGCTTATCATCAGATGTACCAGTCTTGCCCACCTGTGGCAGGGACAGATACTGGTCAGCAGATTTACCTTGCACCTACATTGATAGCATGCTAACAGCATCTCCTGATGTCAGTGTCATCTGTCCGTACAGGGCATGTTGTCAGGCATGGTATGTCCCTTGTGAGTCACATGTGAAGGCACAGTGGGGTTGCTAACTGTGATTGGCTGGCCTTGATGTCACATGTATGGGTATGGCTTTGCACCCCAGCCTCTCAGCTATTTACATCTGTTATCCCTGTATGATTGACATAGGGCCACTATAAATGAAATTAGAAAAAACCCTCCACATTGCCCACAGGTGTCACATACTCACAACCAGCTATGCACAGGATATGAGTTACACACACACCTGTCATGTCTGGGGAGTAGAACCCCTACCTAACTAGTTAACTACACTACAGCACTACACAGTTATAGTATGCACCACAAACTTTACTGAAGTACATCTTCCCCAAAGGTGTATTTTACAATTAATGACATCAGCAGGACTACCATAGTAGGGCATTTGTAATGTACTGAGATTGAGTAGCCTGTAATGCATTGCTCCATACACAGACACTGAAACACACACAAAACGTCCGGAACTGGCATGGATGGAGATGGAACACTACCACTGTTCTAAATCACACTACAGCAGTACACAGTTACAGGACGCGCTACGGTGATCACTGGGCTATCACTTTCCCAGAGGTGTATTACTAGGTGAGTGACATCAGCAGCCTTGCCAGAGTAGAGTATTTGTATTGTTCGAAGTGTGAGTGCCTAAAAACCATTGCTCTCTACTCAGTCCGACACACACACACACAGTTGGCAGGTCTGGGGTTCAAACACCTACCTAACTAGTATAGCACACTACAGCAGCACACAGTTACAGAACACGCTACAGTGATTATTAGGTTATTACTTTCCCAGAGTTGTATTACTAGGTAAGTGACATCAGCAACCTTACCAAAGTAGAGTATTTGTATTGTATGGAGTGTGAGTAGCCTAAAAAGCATTGCTCTCTACTCAGTCAGACACAGACACACAGACTAACACAGTTGCCAGGTCTGGGGTTCAAACCCCTACCTAACTAGTATATCATACTACAGCAGTACTCAGTTACAGAATGCACTATGGCAATTACTGGGCTATCACTTTCCCAGAGGTGTATTGCTAGGTGAGTGACATCAGCAGCCTCGCCAAAGTAGAGTATTTGTATTGTAGTGAGTGTGAGTAGCCTAAAAAGCATTGCTTTTTATTCAGTCAAACACACACAGTTGCCAGGTCTGGGGTTTGAACACCTACCTAACTAGTATATCATACTACAGCAGTACACAGTTACAGAATGCACTACGGTGATTACTGGGCTATTACTTTCCCAGAGGTGTATTATTAGGTGAGTAACATCAGTAGCCTTGCAAAAGTAGAGGATTTTTATTGCATGGAGTGTGAGTAGCCTAACTCTCTACTCAGTCAGACACCCACACACACACACACACACACACACACACACACACACACACACACACACACACACACACACACACACACACGCACACGCACACACACACACACACGCACACTTGCCAGGTCTGGGGTTTGAACACCTACCTAACTAGTTTATCACACTACAGCAGTACGTAGTTGCAGAACCCTCTACGACGATTACTGGGCTATCACTTTCTCAGAGGTGTACTTCTAGGTGAGTGACATCAGCAGCCTTGCCAAAGTTGAATATATGTATTGTACGGAGTGTGAGTAGCCTAAAATGCATTTCCTGCTACACATTCAGAGAAAGACAGGCACACACACAAACACACACTCACACAATTGACAGGTCTGAGGTTAGTACTACTACCTAACTACTCTGTCATTACAGCAGTATGTGCCATACATATTACTGAGCTATAGCTCTCCCAAAGGTGTAATTCACATTGGTTGACCTCAGCAGACTTGTCATACTACTGCTATGGGGAGGGCAGTGTGTGCATGGGCCATACCCCATTCATGTAGGGGTTGACATGCCACATGCGGGCACACATGGGGTCATATGTCACAGGTGCATGTATACAGCTACTAGATGGCTACTTCCTTGTACAGTCTTGTTGCACAGCTGGGACATGCACCACATAGTCTGTCATGCTGACAGATACTGGTGGCTAGTGTCCACAGTGGATTACATCAACACCTCATGTGTTGGGGACCTTTAGCTGTGTGCCAGTTGGGACAGGCTCACATGGCTCCTTGTCATGGTCACCCTTTTCCACACATCTATGCCTGTGTACCTCTGGCTAATTATAGTGTGTTGTCCTTACATATTTGTCTGTATTCCTATCCACTGTGTGTGCAAGGCTGGAGTGGTGCATACTGACATGTGTCCGCACTGAGAACTGCAACATCCAGATACGTCTGGTCCACTGGTGTTTGTAGACATAGCCTTCATGTGTTTAAGTGGGTGAGCATGCCCAGTATCACCTCTCAGTATGTTGTTGACAAACATTTCCTTCATTCCTCTATGTGTGTGAGCATGCCAAGTATGGGCATCTGTGTTGCATGTGTTGATCACGTCCAGGTAGTTTGTACTGCGGTGCTGACCTTTGTGTTGTGCACCCACAGGTAGCATGCTGTGTCTACAGGGTATCCATTGGTCATTTGCCATTGACTGTTGCTACATTTCTGCATAGCGGGGGTTTCTACTGTTCTACACAGGAGTGAGGGAGCACACTTGACTGTTAATCTGAGTGTACGTCGGATGGGGGGGGCGCACCTGACACTTGTACACATTTGCTAGGACTGTACTGGTATGTTAGGTACTCCATTTCAGTCTGTAGTCTTACCTATCCTGCTGTCTAGAGGCTTACCAGTGTACTACAGATCCTAGCTTTGTTTATCTAAATATTGATTTCTGACTTCCTAGCCTTCACAACTTACATCCAACTGCCTGGCCTGCTGCGGTCTGTCTGTGTAGGCCTGGGGAAGGGGTTACCCATAGGGCACATTCAGAGGCCATATTACAGCATTTGTTTGTATTAATCTTCACCTGTCCTGCTGGCTGAGACTGTTGTTGGGTATGTGATCCTTCCTGACTGGCATGTGCGGCTCTTATGGACACCCATGTCACTCAGGCCATTTCCTACAGTGGGTTTTGTAACCCTGTAAAGTACTGGCTACTATGGTGACTCCAGTATGTGTTACAGATCTCATGATGCCACTATGGGTGTGTACTGTCTGCTGCCTTGACATCTGGCCACCCAATTCCCTTGCATGTTCCATCCATACCATGGCTACAGGTAAAAACACATTCTACTCCATTTGGCAATTGGTAGGTTGATTGACTTACCTTGAGGGTGTGCCGGACTTGAGGTTGGTGCTGGAGGGCTGCCTATGTCGATGCACTTAGTACACTCCCTATACATGGTTGGGCACAGGCAGTGTCAAGTTTTGGCATCCCTTTTATTGTCTGTGCGAGTCAGAGAGAGGTGTCATTCCCTGGGCCCCTACTGTGTCAGTGCATATGCTATGTGTTGCCTCTTTGCCAAGGCCAGGGCATACTGGGCATGCCCCCTTCTGCCTACTGGGGCATGCTCAGGTTATTCCTCTTCCGAGTCACTCTGTGCCTGTACAGGCCTTGGCATTGGTGAGGGGCTGTGTGGCCCTGCCCCATGCTGTTCCTGCTGCAGCTGTTTCCGCAGGATCATATTGTGTAGCATAGCACATGCTACAACAATTTGGGTACATGTAGCTAGTGAATACTGTAGGGCTCCACCGGATCTGTCCAGACACCGGAACCGTGACCTGAGCATGCCAAACTCATGCTCTATTATATGCCTGGCCTGTGCGTTTGCCTCATTATGGTGTTGTTGTTCAGGTGTGTGTGTGTTTCTGATGGGTGTCATCAGCCACGGCTCCAGTGGGTGCCCAGCATTCCCCACCAGGTGACAGTAGGGGATGTCCACATCAGCAAATCTGTGGTGAAGCTGCATCAGTTGCCATATGTTTGAATTGTCATAGCTTCCAGGTCAGCCAGCACACACATTCAGTATAATACCATGGTCATCACATACGACCTGGCAGTTGATGGAAGGGATGCCCCTGCAGTTGATGTAGGCCCTATCCTGCTCACCGTGTGGTGGTTTGATAAGTATGTGTGTGCAGGCAATAGCACCCACTACCCCAGGGTAGTTAGCTATTTGGTGGAAGAGACGCATATTGCGGGTCAACACCTCACGTGTGCTGAGAAAATATACATGCTCACTGGCATGTGCTGACATGGCATCCAGGAACTGGTGGAATACTCTGGATGCTGATGCCTTTGAGATGCCCATGTTATCCCCAGTTGGGGTTTGGGAAGTACCTGTGGTTAGTATAACTAGGCCTATACATACCTTGGTATCCACTGGGATGGGTTCCCCTCGGCCAGTGTGGTGTGTCAGATATGGCCTGCACAGCTCAACGATTTGCTGTAGGAGGTCTCTGTCCACCCTATAGTGCTCCACTATCTACAGCTCATGTAGCCCCTGGTAGGTTACCCTAGATCTGTACACTCTTCTCTGTCACTTCACTGTGGGTTGTTTGGCAGCAGTAACATCATCACCACCCTCAGCCTCTTGCACATGTTGTTCTATGTTGTCTGCTGCAGCCCTTCTCATTTTGTAGGTTTGTTTTTAAAATGTCCTCGCTTGTATACACCAGTGGTGTAGAGTGTGGAAAAACCAGGGGGTAGGTGTTTGCTTGGTTTACAGTGGTGTTCTGGGCTGGGCTGGCCTGCTGCCTGTGTAATTAGCTAATTCTGATAGAATTCACCTGGCAGCTCAGCTAGTTCTCCTTGAATACCTTCCTACTGCTATTTTCCCCTCCCATTGCCTCCCTGTTTAAGCCTGTGTGCATGCCACACAGACAGAGTGCTCATATGTGCACAGAGCTGCTATTTCCTAGTTTAACTTCCTATTTATTCCTGTGAAACCCAGTGCATCACATGCACACCCGCTTACACTTTATAAGGATTGCTAGGCAGTTTGGACACACCTCTAGCTTAGCTGTGCTAAGCTAGGAGCAGTCCTGAGCCACAGGGCTCCAATACACTTACAGTATGCCTGACACACCCGCCCATGATGTCACCCATCTCCTAGTCTTGCACCCAGCTATTTCTACTCCTACACTGTTGGGACTTGCCTCACACCCTGGGAAAATCTGGGATTCACTATCCTTACCCTCATTTGCATAGGATTGCCTGCTAATGCATAGTAATATGTCCCACACTGGGCCTCACCCCTTAGCAACCATTACTCACTGGCCAGGTTGTCTTATGCCTGCTATTGACTTGCATGGCTGAATACTGCTTTTAGTTGGAATGCTTATTTTAGATTTATTTTATTATTTTCCCCCAATCCCGTTTGCATACCGCTGCCCTATGCTTAAACAGGCAAGATCGGCGAAAGGAATTTAAACGTTTTTTTTTTTTTTTTTACTCATTTTGCATTGTCAGTGGCCTTCTACTTAGCCATTGCCATGCTTCAATCTATGATATGCAGCTTTATTTGGTGCTGTCATAGCTCCGTTTTGTAGTTTGCAGGAACTTACTCGGTTACTAACCGAGTATATTTGTGCAGACTGCTCTCGTCCTGCACTGACAGCTGCCTGCTTCCTGGATTGCAAATTACCCTTATTTGCATGGGATTCACCTGCAAATGAGGCAAATTTGCATACAGGGGCTCGATTCATGCAGGATTAGCCTAAGAGCTCATGTGCAAGTCCTGGCAGCTCGTTCCTGGATCGCACGTCGGCCATATTGCTGAAAATAGCTCTTAAACTATTCCTGCATGCTATATTGGGCTTCGTAAATTGATTGGTTTATTCTGTCTTTAAATTCAGGCTGAGCACAGCTAAAACATATGATCTGATGAAGGCTACTAAGCTGAAAGCTCTTATCAGGGAATTTTACTGTGCTCCTGTTTTTGTTGTTTTTACTGAAGATTAAAGTTTTTTTTTAACATTTTTACAGTTGTGGTGGAACTGAGGATTTTTTCCTACTACTTTCCTGTAACTAGTCTTATCCAGATACAGATTTGCTGTATCCAGGACTGTTTGTAATCTTCTGAGCCCCCCCCAAGCCTTTCTGTGTTGAAAGGAAGCCTTCTAGCTTATTAGTGGGGGTGGTAAGCACTAGGTAGTCTATCCACCACAAGAGGAGTGGTTTCTGGCCCAGAAATTGTAGTTTATTGGCCATTTGGGCAGTTTTTCCATCTCTTTCAACTTTCTGGTTTAAAAGCCCATGTTTGCACTTTTCCCGCCTTTTCTGTAACTAGTCTAGTCCAGATACAGATTTGCTGTATCCAGGACTGATTGTAAGCTTCTGAGTGGTGCCAAAGTCTGCTCTTCAAATTTTCCCTTAGATCTGCTAGTTCTCTCCCCTCCTGCACTTTTACTAGCTTATTAGTCTTGCACTTTACCAGACTTCTTGCAGGAATTATTGTAGCACACAAAAGTGCTACCAGCACTAAATGTTCTACAAAGAATCAGATCCAGTACTTATTATTAATGCCCACCCCTCCAGGCTTGTCTAAAGATCAGTGCCCTGTGCTTTTTCCTATTAACCTGGTGAACTTGGTCATCCTGAGGCAATGTAGCAATTCCCTCATGTACACTGACAACCCTCTCATCTTACCTACCAACACTCAGACTTATGAGAGATGCACTTATATATCCAAATTGAAAGCCACACACTCTCCAGCCAAGACCAGAATAGCTGGTCAAGAGGAGAAGGTCAACACTTGCATCACACCACATGGAACACATAGGCTTCCAAAACACACACCAGCACTGCCTTAACATAAAAACACAAAACACACCCATCTTCACAGAGGCTCTCAATAAATATCTACCCAAACAGCAGAGACATCCAAGACAGAAATGCACTCGACCACCACAACACAACACAACACTAATCATGAGAAGCATAACTCTCCTAAACAGTGTGCCACTCAACCAAAGCCCCTAAGGCAAAACAGCATGCCCAACACACTGGTCATAGGTGACTCGATAGTGAGGCACACTGATGTCCCACTCGCTAAGTTGAATAAGGAGAAAGTCACCTGCCTGTCAGGCGCCAGGATCCACTACAGAACGCATGCACACAGGTCCCTCAACAACAGGTACAAATATGACTCTGTCATTGTACATGTAGGTTGGAATTACCTGAAATGTACCTCCCTGGACTGCATGAAAAGAGACATGGAGGAGCTCTCAGATTATGTAGCCCAGGCGGGTATGGCCCTAGCCCTGAGCAGCATCCTACCATCACCCAGTATGATACCACAGTACAAGCAGAAAATGATTGATTTCAACAATTGGCTAATTTTCTGGTGTTATTTTAAGGGGATCCAGTATCTGTCTACCTGGAATGACATGATTGACAGGCCATGATGCTTTGCCAGAGATGGCCTGCATCTGTCACCCCTGGGATTTCGTATATTGGCAAAGGTTCTTGCCAAGCCTAAAATGCCTTTTTTAGGTGGTGTTCCAAAGATCAAATTACCACCATAACAGCTACAAACAAATGCAATCTGAGGGTCATGCTGCTAAATGCTAGAAGTCTAAACTCAAAATGCACTCACTCGAAGCACTCCTTAAAATGGAGAACATCAACATTTGTGCCGTAACAGAGACCTGGTTCAAGGCAGCAGAAAGCACCCCATGCACTACCAGGCTATAACTCATTCTACACCTTTCAGCACCAGAACCAAAGGTGGTGGTGTTTCCATATGCATAAAGGATGCACACACCTCCAGACTGGTAGCCCAACTTAATGCATCTGAGATACTTCAGGTGCAGTTAACATTGGATAAGACAGCAATTCAGTTTGTAGCCTGCTATAAGTCCCCAACCATGTCTCAAGACTCACACTCCATGTTCATAAGCACCCTGGAGAATATTAAGGTCCAACCTAACACTCTCATACTGGGTGACTTCAACTACCCCTCCATTAACTGGGGAAAATACTCATGTACAATACACTTGCCCAACATTTCCTGGAATTCATTAATTCTAATGCCCTGGACCAGCTCGTTCTTACCCCCACTACAGATAGCAACATCCTTGACCTGGTCATTACTAACATGGGTGACCATTGCCCTACACCAATAGTCTACACCTCCCTGGTTAGAACCGACCACAAACTAATCACCTTGGAAATCAACATCCCTCTCACCCACCACCCCCCGCAAAGGTAACCACCATGAAAAACTTTTCCAAAGCTAACTTTGGGCTCCTAAAAACAGAGGTAGCTAACTTCATGGCACCCATGTAAATGGACAATAGTTGCATGACCATTGAATCATACACCAATGCACTCTACGAACACGTACACAAAAGCATGGCTCTCGTCATACCCAATAGAATCAAGATGCTCTCCTCCAAAAAGAAAGAAGCCAATCTGGTGGTCCCCTTCCATAAACAAACTCTACAACAGAAGGAGGAAACTGATGCAGAATAAGATGAAGTCCCAAGATTGGAAAAACTCCCTTATCAGCCTCAACAAAAAGTTGAGATCCCTCATCAAATCCTCTAAAGCTAGCTATGAAAACAGAATTGCAGCAGATAGTAAAGACAACCACAAGTCCTTCTATGGTTATTTAAAGAATCTCCATGGCAATACTCAGATTTGCTTTGAGCTACTGCACAATGGTACCTCCTATACCGAGCCAACAGATATTGCCAATATACTGGCCAACAGATTCAGTGCTAACTTTACTCCTCCTCCTAAAGGACCAGTCACAATGCCAGTAGATTGCCAGGCACCCAGTGTTACTGCTGCACAGGTTAAAACAGTACTGTCCAAGACCAAGAATACAGCTTATATGGGACCTGACAATATCCCTGGCTGTGTTCTACATGAGCTACAGAGTGAAGTGGCACTCACCTGTGTGCCCTGTTCAATCACAGCCACACCACAGGCTTTGCCCCCACCTAATTGTGGACTGCTACACTCATCCCTCTCCACAAAGGAGGAGGACTACAGACCCTGGGAACTATCACCCCATTAACCTGAGTCTGATATGCAAAGCTATGGAATGCGTCATCATGGGCCTAATAAACAAGGATATAGTGAATCTCCAAACTCTGGATCTCATAAAGTTTGGTTTTGTGAAGGGTAGATCATACCTGCTCAACTTGGTCAGCTTCTTTGAGTCAGTCACCAGAGCTGTGAATGAAGGCAAGGTGGTTCATACAGCCTATCTGGTCAAGGCCTTTGATACTACTCCCCACTCAGGAATCATAGAAAAACTTACTAAGCTAGGCATCAACCCCTATATCACTAGGTGGGTTGCAAACTGGCTCATGGGTAGAACCCACAGTGTAAAAGTAGTTGACTCCAAGTCAGACTGCCGACCAGTGGAGTCTCTCAGTGTTTGGTCCTAAGTCCTCTCCAGTTTGGTATCTACTTCTCTGAAGTCCAGGCCAACACGAAGGGACTCTGGCTGACAAAGTTTGCAGACGATTGCAACTTGGAGCTATTATTAACTTGTCAAGTGATGTTGACATCCTACAGAAAGGCCTCACTGAGACCAACGACTGGTGTCAGAACCATGGCATTACGTTCAATGCCAAAAATGTGTCGTCATCCCCTTTGGGAAAAACCCAGTTCCCATGAATTACCACATCGATGATAGTCTGCTGAACACAGAAGGCATTATAAGAGATTTGGGAACACTGGTTGACATCAACCTCTCTTTTGACAACCACATTGCCACGGTGATCAGAAACTCCTTCTATGTGGCACACCCCATTACTAAGGGTTTTGCATCCAGGAAGAAAGAGGTCATTGTCTTTATCTATCTTCCCTCATTAGGCCATTCATTGAATACAGTGCACCATGTTCCATCTACCTCACTAAGCACCTGCAACAACTGGAGAGGTTGCAAAAGTACCTCACAAAGAGGATCCTAGGCCTTAAACATTTGTCCTATATGGACAGACTTAAAAAAACTCCAACTATTCTCTGTCTCATATCACCTACTTATAGGTGATCTCTGCTTGACTTACAAAGCCATGTCTGACCCAGCTCTGTTAGAAATGCTACATCTAAAGAAATCCCAATCCCTCCACACCACATGCTCCAGAGACCTCAACCTCATTACCACAATCAGCAAAACATGCTGGAGAGACAGGTTCATAATGCAGAGACTGCCCATGCTATGGAATAGACTTCCCATACATGTCAAGCAGAGCACCTCACTGGCCCTCTTCAGGAAAAATATTGATGAGTGGATGGGAAATAGAAAATTCAACACAGGGATCACTCCAGTTGCTTTACTCGACAGAGGCACTGGGAAATAAGGTCAGGTGGTGCAATGCCAGGGTAATCCAATAGGCTTGTAAAGGTTCCAGGGCCATTAGCCGAGTACACACCTATGATCCTATGAACCTGTGTAATCCTGAGAGGTATGGCTGTAGCACACAAAACCATGGACTGGAGTACACCTATCTCTGAAATGGAGTCCCACTCTAACTACTGAAGGTCACAGTGGGCATGCTCCTGCCCTTAGAGAATCACAGGAAATGTTGGAACCCACATCAGAATATATGACGGTATTGTGTATACAGTATATGTCTGTGCATACAGACAGCTATGTACACCTCAACTGCCCCCCCCCACACACACACACATACAAACACACATACACGCACACACACATCAGACAGGATTACCATCAACTAGCTGTAGGTGGCCCATATGTGATATATCTGCATCTGTTGTGTGAGGTACACACACACACACACACACACACACACACACACACACACATAGTTGCACATGTCAGCATAAAAGGTTAGCCCCATTATGTAACAGTACTGAGGATAGTTTATAATATCACATCACCTGTGTATGTGTGTGTGTGTGTGTGTGTGTGTGTGTGTGTGTGTGTGTGTGTGTGTGTGTGTGTGTGTGTGTGTGTGTGTGTGTGTGTGTGTGTGTGTGTGTGTGTGTGTGTGTGTCCATAGGTCTAAGTAGTGGGTGACTCTACCTACTCAGTACACTTCATATTGCCCTACCTCACAAGATCTGCTGCTGTCATTCACCTTAGAAGTGCCATTGGACACCAATCACCTCTATAAGCTCTGCAGTGCATGCAATAACTGTGTAACACTATAGTCTAAACAACTAAATAGGTAGGGGTTCTAATCTCAATACTGGCAACTGTGTGTGTTTGTGTGCGTGTGTGTGTGTGTGTGTGTGTGTGTGTGTGTGTGTGTGTGTGTGTGTGTGTGTGTGTGTGTGTGTGTGTGTGAGAGAGTTGTGTATGTGAGAGGGAGGGAGTGTGTGTTTGCTTTTAGGTGAAACAGTTTTAGGCCATTCCCACCCACAACTCTTCCCAGTGCCCCTCTTTATCAGTCCTGCTGATGTCATTCCCCTTATCAGCATCTTTGGCTAATTGTCAGCCCAGTAAACTCTGTTGTGCATGTGATAACTGTGTAACACTATAGCATAAATAACTAGATAGGCAGGAGTTCTACTCTCAGATCTTGCAAATGTGTGTAAGTGTATATGTTTGTAGAAAGAAGTATTTTGATGTTTCCCACCCTCTGCCCTACTTTATCAGTCCTGCTGATGTCATTCCCCTTATCAGCACCTTTGGCCAGTTGTCAGCCCAGTAAACTCTGTAGCACTTGCAATAACTGTATAACACTATAATACAAATACTAAATAGGCAGGCGTTCTATTCTCAAATCTGACAAGTGGGTGTAAGGAGTATGATTGCAGGAAGAAGTATTGTGATAAGTTTCCCTCCCACTGGCTTACTTTATTAGTCATGCTGATGTTACTCCCCTTATAGGTTCATAGGTGTGTACTAGGCTAATGGCCCTCGAGCCATTACAAGCCATAGAAGTGCCCTACCATTGTGCCACCTGATGTTAGTTCCTAGTGCCTCTATCAAGTAGAGCCACTGGAGTGATTCCTGGAGTGAACTTTCTATTACCCATCCACTCATCAAGATTTCTCTGGAACAGGGTCAGCTAGGTGCTTTGCTTGACATGTATGGGAAGTCTATTTCAGGGCAGGTGTAGTCTCTGGGTCAGGAACCTGTCCCTCCAGCATGTTGTGTTGATTGTGGTAATAAGGTTGAGGTCCTGCAGTGTGTGGTGCAGAGGGATTGGGATGTCTTTAGATGTAGCATTTCTAAAAGAGGTGGGTTAGACATGGCTTTGCAAGTCAAGCAGAGATCGCCTCTAAGTAGGTGATACAAGACAGAGAATAGCTGGAGTCTTTTGAGTCTGTCTGTGTATCCATGTATTTAATGCCTAGTATCCTCTTTGTAAGGTACGTCTGTGACCTCTCCAGCTGTTGCAGCTATTTAGTGAGGTACATGCCAAATGGGCCATTATACTTGATTGGTCTAATATGGGAATACTACACAGGGATGATGACCTCTTTCTTCCTTGATGCAAAACCCTTGGTAATGAGATGTGCCACATAGAAGAATTTCCTGACCACAGTGGCAATGTGGTGTTTGAATGAAAGGTTGCTGTCAACCTGTATCCCCAAATCTCTTTTAATACCTACAGTGTTCAGTGGGCACCCATTGATGTGGTACTTAGTGGGAAGTGAGTTATTACCAAAGTGGCTGATGATTCATTTTGTGGTGTTAAGCTTCAGGCCATGGTTTCTACACCAGTCAGTGGTCCCAGTGAGGCATTTCTGTAGGATGTATGCAACACTTGTGGAGTTAATGATGGCTCAAAGCTTGCAGTTGTCTGTGAACTTGGTCAGCCAGAGCTCTATTTTGTTGGCCTAGTCTCCTGAGATTTAGATGCTGAACAGGAGAGTACCCAGGAGTGATCCCTGTGGGAATTCACTCGTGACTGGTTGGCAGTCTGACTTGGAGCTCGCTACTTTCACACTGCGTGTTCTATCTGTAAGCCAATTTGCAACCCCCCTAGTGATATAGGGGTTGATGCCTAGTTTGGTGGGTTCATCAATAATTCCTGACTGAGGAATGATATCAAAAGCCTTTGCCAGATTGATGTAGGCTGTATGCAATACCTTACCCTCATACATAGCCCTCGTGACTGACTCAAAGAAGTCGACCAGGTTGAGCAGGCATGATCTCCCTTTCACAAATACAAACTGTGTGGGGTCCAGTGGTAGGAAATTACCTACATCTTTGTCAATCAGGTCCCTGATGATGTAGTCCATAGCTGTACTTATAAGACCTGTCAGGCTAATGAGCTGATAATTCCCAGGGTCTGTAGTTGCTACTCCTTTATGGAGAAGGATGACTGTAGCAGTGTGCCATTTGGGAAAGACAAAGCCCGAGGAGAGGCTGTGACTGAACAGGGTACACAGATGTGGGGCCAGGTATATTTGTACTTCATGTAGAACACAGCCAGGGATATTTCAGGTCCCATGAAAGCTGTATTGTTGCCCGTGGAAAATGCAGGTTTAACCTGGGCTGCAGTAATCCTGGGTGCCTGGCATTGCTCTGGCATTTAGATTGTTCCTTTAGGGGGGAGCGAGGCAAATCTGGCACTGAATGTGTTGGCAAGATTTTGGAAATATCTTTTGGCTCAGTATAGGAGGTAGCATTGAGCACTTCTGGGTATTGCCATGGAGGTTCTTGATATAACTGTCAAAGGCTCCATGATTGTTGTCAGTGTCTGCTGCAATTCTGCCATCATAGCTGGCTTTAGATGATTACATGAGGGATCTCAAGTTAGTGTTGAGCCTAATAAGGGAGTTTTTCCACTCTTGGGACTCCAACGTTTTTTGCAACAGTTACTTCTTTATGTTGTACAGGTTATTAATGGCAGTGGACCACCAGATTGCCCTCCAGTGTTTGGAAGAGTGTGTCATGGTTCTGTTGGGTATGGCTAGTTCCATGCATTTATGTATATGCTTGTACAGTGCATTTGTGTATGATATGGCAGTCATGCAGGTATTTTCCATTAGCATGAGTGCTGTGAGGTTAGCCACCTCTGTTGTTAGGAGTCCAAAGTCAGCTTTGGAGAAGGTTTTCAAGGTGGTTACCTTTGCAGGGGGTGTGGGTGAGATGTGGATTTCCATGTTGATTACTTTATGGTTGGATCTGACCAGGTAGGGATTGACTATTGTTGTCAAACAACAGTCCCATATGTTAGTAATCAACACAGGTCAAGGATGTTGGTTCCTCTACTAAGTGTCAGAATGAGCTGTTCCAAGGCATTGAAACTGATGAATTCCAGGAAACATTGGGCCAGTGTATTGGTGCTTGAGTATCTTTCCCAGTTGAAGTATGGGTAGTTGAAGTCTACTAGTATAAGAGTGTTGGGTTGGACCTTGATTGATTCCAGGGTGTTGAGGAATGTGGATTGAGTCTAGGGATATGGATGGGTATCTATAGCAGGCTATGACCTGGATTGCACTATTACCCAATGTCAGTTGTACCTGAAGTATCTCAGATGCATTATGCTGGGATAGTAGTCTGGAGATGTGCATATCCTTTATGAATATGGAAACACCACCACCTTTGGAGCTGTGGCCCATGTTTTGGGGCTAACAGGTGTGGAATGAGTTATAGCCTGGTAGTGCAGGGGTGCTGTCTGCTGCTGTAAACCAAGTCTCCATTACAGCATAAATGTCAATGCTCTCCATTTCGAGGAGTGCTACAAATGACTGCATCTCAAGATTTAGAAGTTTACTGTTGAGCAGCATGACCCTCAGATTGCATTTCTGTATTGCTGTTCCAGTGGAAATATGATTTGGAACACTACCTAAAAAGGCACTATAGGGGTGACAAGACACTTAGCCAGTACCTGGAAACTCAGGGAAGACAGATGCAGGCCATCTCTGGCAAGCCATTGCAGTCTGTCAGTCATGTCATCCCAAGCAGACAGATACTGGATCCCCTGAGAATGACACCAGACACTTAAGCCATCTGTTAAAGTCAATCATTTCTTGTTTGTACTGTGGTATCATCCTGGGTGACAGCAGTATACTGATCGGGGCTACTGTCATACCTGCCTGGTCCACATAATCTGAGAGCTCCACCATGTCTCTTTTCATGTAGTACGGGAAGGTGCATCTCAGGTCATACACACACACACACACATAGACAATGACAGAGTGATGCTTGTAGTTGTTGTGGAGTGACCTGACTGGGTGTGTTATGGGTAGGATTCTGGCACCTGATAGACAGCTGACTGTTACCTTCTCCATATTCAACCTAGTGAGTGGGACATCTGTGTGCCTCACAGTTGAGTCACCTATGACTACTGTAGTGGGCAAGGTGGTTAGCTTTATGGGCTTAGGATGAAGGGCACATTGTGTAGGTGGGATATGTGTCCTGTGATTTGTGCTGTGTTGTGGTGGTTGAGTGGGTGTCTGTCTTAGTGGTCACTGCTGTTTGGGTAAATGTCTATTGAGTGACTCTGTGAAGGTGGTTGCGTGTTTTTTGTTTGTATGTCTGAGCTGTAATAGTGGGTGTTCTGAGGGGTATATGTTCCACATGGTGTGGTACAGGTGTTGACCATTCTCCTCCTGACCAGCTAGTCCAGTCTTCGCTGGAGAGTGCATATCTTCCAATTTGGTGATATGGGGTATCTCTCACAAGTCTGAGTTTTGGAAGTTTAGAGGAGAGGGTTGTTTGAGTACATGAGGCAGTTGCAACAAAGCCTCAGAATGCATGCACCAGGTTAATGGGCAAAAGCATAGAAAACTGTACTTTAAGCATGCTAGGAGGGGTGGTCATAACTACTAAGTACTGGAGCTAATTCTGTGAGGAACAACTACTGCTGATGGCTCTTAGGTACAAAAAACTGTTGAAATGCAAAGCTATTAGGCTACTTGAAGTGCAAGAGTGAAAGAACTAGCAAGATCTAAGGAAAAAAATGAAGACAGACTTTCTGGCACCTGTAATACTATACTGTTTACCTCAGCTGTGCAATTATCAGCACCTTTGACCAATTGTCAGCTCAGTAAGCTATGTAGCATGTGCAGTAACTGCGTAACACTATAGTGCAAATAACTACTTAGACAAGGGTTCTAATATCAATGCTGGCAAGTAAGTGTGTGTGTGTGTGTGTGTGTGTGTGTGTGTGTGTGTGTGTGTGTGTGTGTGTGTGTGTGTGTGTGTGTGTGAATCATATACTGTGTGAGTTATACCATTTTGAGTTGTGTACAACTCTGTAAATTTCTGATCGCCCTACTTTACTAGGTCTGCTGATATCATTCATCTCAGAAGTACCTTGGGAGTAGGTGGAATCATGTCAGCTCTGTGGTGCGCCTGATAACTGTGTAAAACTATAGTAGAAATAACTAAATAGGTAGGGGTTCTAATCTCAATACTGGCAACTGTTTGTGTGACACTCACATACTGTGTAGGTTATACCATTTTAAGTTGTGTGCCACCCTGTACCCTTCCCATCACCCTACTTTACTAGGCCTGCTGATGTCATTCACCTTAGAAGTACCTTGGAAGTAGATGAAATCATATAAGTTCCATGGCATATCTGATAGCTGTTTAACATGGGTCTATATTAGAACTCCGAACTGTCAAAATTTCAAGTGTTGTAATATCGACCCATTTTTAGCGAATGCTGAAAATATCGAAGAAACAGTAAACCAAATTTTTTCCTAGGGAAAGAATTTGGCTGTCCATTTCTGTTGCTTTGGTATTTTCAGCACTGTGGTGGAAAGTTACGGGTCAGGTTCAGGTAAGTGTGTGATTGTGTGGACGTGAGGGTTAGGGCAGGGTAGGTGAGTTAGGGTTAGGGCATGGGTCAGGTAAGTCTGTGATTATGTGGAAGTGAGGGTTAGGATGGGGTAGGTGAGTTAGGGTTAGGTCACAGGTAAGGTGACTGCGTGATAGTGACAGGCCTTAGGGTTAGGGTTTGGGTTAAGGTAAGTGGATAGTTAGTGGTGTATGTATAGTTTAGTGTAGGGTTAGTGTAAGAGTTTAGGTGTATGTGTGTGGATTGCTGCTTGTTTGTTGTGCTTGTGTTGTGTGTATGTGTTTTGGAACAACACATTTTTTCTCTAGGAAAAACTTTGCTGTTCTGTATGTTTGATGTTTTAAATTTTCGATTAATAGGGTTTGATATTAGAACACTCGAAATTTTGAAAGTTCAGTGTTCTAATATGGACCTGTGTAACACTATAGTAGTAATAAAATAGATAGGTAGAGGTTCTAATCTCAACACTGGTGAGTTTGGGTGAAAATCATCCTCTTTGGCTGATACCATTTTAATGTGTGTATCATCCAAGCCTGTTTGCCACCTCCGAATGGCATTACTTTATATAGGGTGGTAACAGTATCTGCCTCACATGCAGCATGTTAAACCATTGTGCAGGTCATACCAGTCCTCTGTACAGATGTCTATGGAATATCCAGATGTTTGCAACCTATATGTGGTCTGTGTCCCTTAACAATGCCCATGTATATGATATTATTGCCAAATCATCCACAGTGAGTGCAGTGAGACACATGCCAGCATCAGGTATCATACCTGACTGAAACATCATGCTGATACAATGTCTGTTACACTATCACTTGTCTTGTCTTATAGAAGTAATACATGACTCCACATGCTATTTGTTGTGGGTTATTTCACCGTGCATGAAGGCATTCAGTACATTACATGTCGTAAGAGGTAGTGTGTTTCGTCTATACATATAATCTATGCGGGGCATGTCATGTGTATGTAGTACTACAGCACATCAAAGTTGATATGTAGGTTTACTAATCTATTTATTGCCAACTGTGTTTGTGTTACTGTATACACATCCCCTATGTCAGTCCTTACTGTGTGTATGCAAAGGGTATACAATTTTGTCTTCCTGTTCCACCCAGTGAACTCAGGAATACATACCACAAACCTGTCATGCACACTATCATGCATGCCCTCATCAACTGCATCAGGGCTGAGTGTATGGGAAAGAAATGGCAGGGCCAACAGGTGTTGACAGGTGAATCTGTTGCCATTAATGTAATGGCTACACTTGTGAGAGACCTGCTGAGAGTACTGCAATAACCTGTTCTGTATGTATGAGCCTGTGGTACTACACAACACTGAGGTGACATGTCTGAAGGCTACCTGTCTGTGACAAGGGGTATGTATGCAAGGTCACACTGTCTGACAACAGTATCCCTCACACACTGTTGCATGCATACACACCTGGTACATGTATATATAAAGCAGTGCCTTGACTATGACACGGTCGATGTATTCCTAGTCTTCCATACTCCCTCTTGGGAATGTCTGCAGGGACACAGCCTACAGACACAAGGACACCTGGAATGCAAGCAGATCACAGCATGTCACACTATATTCAGTCAGTGGTACTAACAACAATAATGCATCCTGGCTAATAAGGTACATACACCTGCATATGTACCCATAAATGCAAGCAGAGAGCACCTTACATAGTATTACACAGCTACACTGTACTATATTCTCCCTGTACATCAGACCCATATTAGCATGTCCCTGGATCAAAGTTATGGATGACAGGGATGTGGCACAAGTATCATCATATGCACAGGGTGTGGTGTGGGTTTTCCAGAGGCTAGGTTGGGCCATATGGTTGACATCATGTGTGTGTGTTTGGAGGGGTATCCAATAGATGGGCTGTGCAGAGGTGCTGTGTGTCGGGAGATGACCTGCCTGTGAAACAGATGTGTGTGTGTGTGTGTGTGTGTGTGTGTGTGTGTGTGTGTGTGTGTGTGTGTGTGTGTGTGTGTGTAGTCACACCATGTAGCGTCCCTAAACAGGGGTATGTTGGACAGCTGTGGACCGTACATGGCAGGATGTCCAGTTCACTGTCTCCAGCCATGGATACAAGAACTGGTCCTGCCAGGGGTATCACTGGCACAACCAGGCCCAAGGCCAGATGTAGTACTGCTTCCTGATGGTGACAGCTATCTGCTGGATCCATGCCCCTGAGGGGACCGGCCAGGACCATGTGCCCATGGCCTGCTCAGGTGTGATGTGGACAGCAATCCTCCTTGGTAGTGCTGGTGTCACACACTATGGGAGTGTGAAGGTGCATGGCCCCATAGACTCTCAGCAGTTGTTGGTGCTGACCTATGTCCATGTGGTCAATGCCAATCTCCCACCGCATGTTCTAGCACAGACATGCCACGGTTGAGGATTGCCAAGGTCTCACCCCAATGTCTATTCATGACCTCAGTATTTTGATGTGTGGCCTCAACAAGGTCATGCATGTCAGCACATATATCAGGAAGAGTTGCATCCACCACTCTGAGTATTTGTCTGGTGTGGCATTAACTATGTGCCTGTACATCCATGACAGCCCAGAACATGCGTCTGGTGACACTTGCTGTGTTACTTGCAACAGCAGCTTGATGAGCAGCAGTCCTTCTGTGAGCACCCCAGTCCATCTGCCTGTGTTGTACCTCATATGCACTCTGGCTATGGCCAGTGTCGACACTCACACCTGCCATAGTCACCACACTAGCTTGTACCATGCCACCACCTGCCAACTGTCCATCCTCTGTGGCCACTGGTGATAGGGTATGTGTGGGCATTGTGACTGTGTGTGGGGATGGTGTGGACAAGAGTGGGATGCCAACCAATGGCACAGATTCAGCCCCTGATAACCCCACCCTGCACCTCACTCTTCCTATCATTATTGTCAGAGTCTGTAGAGACAATTACATCAGTTTCCAAGCGAGAGGGACCCCGAATCCTATTGCCACCTGTGAAGGGAAGACAACATATGTACATTAATACCTGAATTTTGAGGTTGGCTTGTATACACACACACACACACACACACACACACACACACACACACACACACACACACACACACACACAAACATGAACACACAAACATACACAGACACTTACAGGTGAGGTGGCAAAAATCTGTTAGACCTCACATTACCCAAATGGTGACATGCATGACTCACAGCCCTCAACATCATGAATTGCAGCCAGTTTTACTATATGTAACTAACAATATAGAGCTCTGGGATACATGCATAGTGTTAGTAGGTGATGGCCCTTCCCCAGCACAGACTGCACCCATGCACACATCATCACTGTTCACCTGTATAGCACAGCAGCAAGTACTACAGAACACACCTCACAACTGTACAGATCCTTGCAGGATGTGTAGATGTCTGGCTTATATGTTTGCTCTGTTTCTCATAACCCCTGTGTTTGTGTGATAGATAACTGGGATGATCTGAGGAGTGACATCACTGATTACTGACATACATTTGAGTTTCAGACCTCCAAACCAGCATAAATATATGGTCACACAATTCCTGTTACACCACCAACCTACTAAGCTTACAGTTGATATGATGAGTGTACACAACCCTGTTAACATGCCATGTTTTTGTAATATATAAGATGAAATCATAATAATGCATTCAACTATATTACCCACCTTTCATATGACATATGATCTGCACAATCCAATCAATAAACAAACAAATGTGTTACATGTAAAATATAATGAATAAAATACATACAATATGGTGGCTGCATAAGTGTACACACCCTTAAATGATACTTTGTTGAAGCACCTTGTAAGTGACTTACAGCATTCACTCTTCTTGGGAAGGTGTCTATCAGCATGGCACATCTTCACTTGGCATTATTTGGCCACTCTTCCTTGCAAAGGTTCCCCAACTCTGTCAGATTGCAAGGTGATGGACTGAGGAAGTACAGGACAGTATACAGAAAAAGAGGATGGGGAAGAGGGGGTGGGATTGTCAGAAAGATGAGGAAAGTAGATAGGAGTATAAGGAGATGAGGAGTATGGAAAACAGAGAGGTGGCAAAGGCTAAGGATGAGGCATATGAAGAGTTGTATGACAGGTTGGACACTAAGGAAGGATGAAAGGACTTGTACCGATTGGCTAGACAGAGGGACTGAGCTAGGAAAGATGTGAAACATATGAGGGTAATAAAGGATAATGAGAAAAACTTACTCACAAGTGAGGGGAGTGTGTTGAGCAGATGGACAGAGTACTTTGAGAGGCTGATGAAAAGAATGAGACAGAAAATGTTGGATGATGTGGGTATGGTGAATCAGAAAGTGCAACAGCTTACCAAGCAAGAAATAAGGATAGCTATGAAGAGGATGAATACTGGAAAGCCTACTGGTCCACATGACACACCTGTGGAAGCCTGAAGGTGTTTAGGGGAAATGGGAGTGGTGTTTTTAACCAGATTGTTTAATGATATCTTGAAAAGTGAGAGGTTGCATGAGGATTCTTGATTACCAACGTCATCTTACAGACCAACATGTCCTGGGACCTCTCAAGTTTGGTATCTACTTCTTGAAGTACATGCTAACAGAGAAGGACTCTGGCTAATGAAGTTCACAGATGACTGCAAACTAGGAGCTATAGTCAAGCCCCCAAATGATGTGGACATCCTACAGAAGGGCCTCACTGAGACAGATATCTGGTGTCAGAACCATGGCCTCAAGATCAATGCCAAAAAGTGCAGTGTCATCCCCTTTGGTAAAAACTCTTTACCCATGAACTACCACATAGACAGCAATCTACTTAACACCGAATGTGTGATACGAGACCTTGGGACCCAGGTGGACAGTTTGATAGTCACATCGCCACAGTAGTCAGGAAGTCCTTCTACGTGGCACACTTCATCATAAAAGGGTTTTCATCCGGGAAAAAAGAGGTCATTGTTCCCCTCTACTCGACACTCATTAGACCCATTATAGAGTACAACACCCCTTTTGGAATGTACCTCACAAGATACCTGCAGCAGCTGAAAAGGCCACAGAAGTATCTCACAAAGAGGATTACTGGCCTCAAACAAATGCCCAATACTGACCGCCTCAAAAAACTCCAGCTTTTCTCCGTAGCATATCGCCTACTCCGAGGTGATCTCTGCCTAACATATAAAGCTATGTCAAACCCAGAGCTGTTGGACATGTTACACCTAAAGAAATCCCAATCCCTCAGAGCTACACGCTCTAGGGACCTAAACCTTGTCACCACAATAAACAGGACATGCTGGGGGGATAGATTCCTGTCCCAGAGACTTCCCATACTCTGGAACAGGCTACCCATCTATGTCAAGCAAAGTTCTTCATTAGCACTCTTCAAGAAAAATCTTGATGAGTGGATGGGAAATAGGAAATACACCCCAGTGATCACTTATGTGTCTCTGCTCAACAGTGGCACAGGAAAATAACTTTCTTGGGTGGCGTAAGCCAGGGAACCTTGTTGGCTAGGCTTACGTAGGCCCTTTGGCCAATAGACTAGTACCTACCTATGAACCTATGAACCTATGAGTGGAGAGAAAGTGTTTGGGTACCATTTTAAGAATAGGGTTGGTGTGCAGAGCTGTAGTAACTACAGAGGGACAACACTGATCAGTCACAGTGAATTTATAAGAAAGAGTAGTGGCAACTAGGTGATGAGTAGTGATCAGCAGTATACTGTCATGCCAGGAAAAAGCACTACAGATACGATGTTTGCTCTGACAGTGTTGTCAGAAAAGTACAGAGGAGGTTGGGAGTTGCTTTGTGTCTTTGTGGACTTAGAGCATATGACAGGGTGCCTAGAGAGGAGTTGTGGTATTGTATGAGGACGTCATGAGTGGCAGAAATATATGTAAGAGTGGTACAGGATATGTACAAAGGTAGTGTGGCAGGGGTGAGGTCTGTGGTGGGAGGGATGCATTTAAGATAGAGGTGGGATGACATCAGGGAGCAGCTGAGAGACCTTTCTTATTTGCATTGGTGATGGACAGGTTGCCAGATAAGATCATACAGGGGTCCTTGTTGACTATAATGTTTGCAGATGACATTGTGAACTGTATTGAGAGTAGGGAACAGATTTAGGAGAACCTGGAGGGGAGGGGATATGCTCTAGTGAGGATAGGAATGAAGGTCAGAAGGACTATGACAGGCTATCTGTGTGAATGAGAGGGAGGGTAGTGGAATATTGAGGATGCAGGGAGTAGAATTGGCAATGGTGGATGTGTTGAAATGATTGGGATTAATATTTCAGAGTAATGACAACTGTGAAGGACAGGTGAAGAAGAGAGTAAAGGCAGGTTGGAGAGGATGGAGAAGAGTGTCAGGAGTGATATGTGACAGACGAGTACCAGTAAAAGTGAGAGGGAAGGTCTACAAGAGGGTAGTATATCAGCTTTGTTATATGGGTTGGAGACAGTGGCATTGACAAAAAGGCAGGAGTCAGAGCTGGATGTGGAAGAGTTACAGATGTTAGGATTTACACTGGGTGTGACAAGGGTGCGCAGGATTAGCAATGTGTATACAAGAGGGTCAGCTCATGTTGGATGGTTTTGAGACTAAGTTGGAGAGGCAAGATTACATCTGTTTGGACATGTGCTGAGGAGGGATGCTGAGTATATTGGGAAAAGGATAGTAAGGATGCAGCCTCCAGGTAAGAGGAAAAGAGGAAGGCCTCAGATAAGGTTCTGGAAGTGGTGAGTGAGGACATGCAGGTGGTTGGTATGACAGAAAGATGCAGAGGACAGGGAGAAATGGCAACAGATGATCCACTGTGTCAATCACTAATGGGAACAGCCAGTGGAAAATGAATGAGATGTAATGTCAGTCTTCAAAGATTTGCAAGGATTTGCCAAACATAACACAATTCTATGAGTAAATGACTGCAAATATGAGGCACACATATGGTCAGTGTGCTTAAGACTGGACATGTACATGGAATGAACTCAGTATATCACATGCAGTTCAACACACACATGTGCAACAGTACTTTACTATGCAAATACCATGTATAGGTCTCTCACATTCCTGAGAGAAACAAGTGTATCATAGTTGTATTCACATGTAAAATATGGATATGTATGATATCCCAGTAGCTGGCTTAGCATTGTCACAATCAGTATTGTTCAACACACACTCCAGTAGTAGTTATATGTGAGCCATCCTTTCCTGGGGTGACTCAGGGGCCTGACCTATGATCTATGACACTGCAGACAGACCCAGATGTTATGGCCATCAGTTCTGATCAGCAATATATCAGTACAGCAAGTCTTGCTGAGACATATATGTTAAACTTCCTATTTACCACTCTTACATACCCCCCACTGCAGTCCATTACATGCTTACTTGTTTGACATATCTTTTTTTCCAAGTTAGGTGGTTATATCCTGCTGTTTTTTTTTCACTGTTTCTCTCTCTCTCTCATAGATGTAGGGTGCACATCTGTTTTGCATAGGCAGCAGCTTGCCTTTTGTAAGTAATGGTCATGAGCAGCTGATGACATGTGCACCAATTGGTGTCCCCCACTTGCTAATTGCATGCAGAACAGCTGTGTTGTTATTCATATAGCCAATTACATGGCAACACACTCCCATAAATTATTACTTCATGTGGGCTTTGGCCCTTTTTCTTGCCAGTAAGAAGGACTTCATGGAGGTGTGTGAACAACAGCATCACAGAGAGTATTTGGAAATACCTCTTGCAACCAAAACTGTGGGGACAGACCAACAAAATGGAAGAGAATGTTCCAGACATAGGGACAAAATGTAAGTATTGCTGTTACTTGATGGCAGGTGTGTAGCCAAGCAGACTGAATGCTGTCAGTAAATCACAAGTTTCTGCAATAAAATATTATCTGAAGGGTGTGCACACATATGCATCCAGCTTTTTGTAAGGTTTGTATACCCCATATTTGGTGCTCAACAGATTGGTTGGTTTTACAAGTGAATTGTTCATGTTATGGGTTACACTAACAATTGGAAAAGGTGTGGACAAGCATATTGTGGTCTCAATTTGTATATATCACAAACACCTGGCATCTTAACAGGGGTGTGTGCAGATTTTATATCCACTGTGTAAGAGTAATGTTTCACACATTTCCCTACCTTAGGCTATTTGTTCCCATTTTGCTGATCTCTGTCCAGAAGTCTTGCACTGACAGGTTGTGAGGTATGCTACAGGAATATTACATTCTCTTCAGATAGGCCCCTGTGGTGATCACTGTAATGCAATGCAGTTAACCCTACCACAAGTGAACATGCACCTAAAGCACTATGGCTATTACTGACAGCTGTGTGCATGGTAAATTGCATGCCCTTCACATGCCTGTGGTATTGGCAAACCACAACAGAACAATTCCATACTCATCAGCTTCGGGCTGCTGTCCCACAGGACCAAGGTAGTTGGTGGAGAGAGTACTGTCAGCAGACTCACATGTGCATTGGTACAGGATGGATGCAACATGTCTGCACATTTACAGCACAACCCTTAATACTACACCATTTGCTGTCCTTCATCATAGATGTGCACTTCTGTGCATTAGAAAACCCTATCCATGACTGCAGTCTGACCTAACACATGCTCGTAGATACTCTGCAGCTACAAGCATGTGTGCTACACTAGTCTAGCAATTTCCACTGGGGCCTTACCTGCATGCTCCTCATCCATTGTCTGGGTGCCACCCACCTCTAGCATGTGGGGGTCTGTGCCCTGATGTACTGGGATGGGTGCCCCAAGGTTGGCTAGGAGCTCCTTGGTGAGTGTTAGTGGGGGCTGCATGGCTGGGCTCCCGCCTTTGCTTTGCGGTCCCTGGCCACGACAGCTGCTTTTTGCCGGGCATGGCATATGAAGTCGAATGCACAATGCTGGATATGCTCATATGTATGTGCATGCAGGCCGAAATCTTTTACCCTGTGGACAAGGTCATCCTAGAGGGCATCCCTCTCCTGCAGATGTTGCTGGCTTCAGCCACTCATTATTGCATGGTACTGTAGTATGGCTTCTATGACAATGGTTGTTTCTGCCGCTTAAAATGTTGCCCGTCGCTGATGTGACATTGCACCTGGAAGCCATAAACAGGGAAACACATAACAGGACCTCATACATTTGGCAACAGTATGTATAGAACCTGCTCATGCACATTGAATATCAATAGTCACCACTCAGAACCATACCATACCCCTGTAATCTATCAGCATAGTATCAGCTTGCATTGCACTCCTGGTCCTGATATGTTATATTACCCCCAATGAGGCCCAGTTAATTGCATAATCCTCTATTCCTCATTCAGATCAGTGTAGAGGGATGACACTGGCCATCTTCCATGCAGATGGGGTGTGGATGGTGCCGAGGCTTGGTGTGACTAAAGTGTGTAATGGAGCTGGGAGCACATGCCCGAGTTCATGTAGGATGTGAACAGGGATGTTATCATGTCCCATGGATACTTACGTTTGCTGCCTTTCAGTAGGGAATATGTAGCTGCTCACTGGTGATGAGGGGAGGGGTGCAGGTGCTGTTCATATCCACCTATAATGGTGCTGAGCCAGGGGGTGATGTTTGCCCTAACCCTATCTGCAGCAAGTTGACTATAGCTATATGTGTGTATGTGGTCTGATTCACCACCATTACAGGTTGGGTTGGTTTGTTGCCTCTGCGATTGCAGACATATGGGAAGATGGCCTTGTGACTCGCCTTGGTGGATATGTCCAATCTTTACTTATAGTTAGCCTTACAGTAATGCACCTGTGACCTTATATGCTTGTTCAGACAATGGCTTACTTGATACCAGGTTGGTGTCTGCTCCTACTTTGCCCTGTACAGCCAATACAGGGACCAAGTCTGTGGTTTGTGTATTCCTGCTGTCCAGCAAAGGGGATTACTCTACTTTGGTGGAGGCAGGTTTTACAAGTGAGGTATTGCTGAGTCCATACAGCTATTTAGGTGTTCATATAGCTATTTGTAGTAGGCATAGACACAAAGTCATAACACAGATGGACATCTCTCCAATTTCAAACTGATAATCATGCTTATTGTAGTACTCATGGCTGTGTCAGGGCAATGCAACAACGAGTAGCTGTAGAAATGTCTCTCTGTTGGATGCATAGTAACTAAGATTACATGTGTACAATATGTACAGCTTAATTAACTGATATTTTGCATCCTATGTCTGTTATGAGGTGGCCAGATGCACCTACTCATACTGACATGTGCACAGGTAATACCTGATATACATTTCTGTTCTATGTCAGTATGGCGCACTGGATTCACACTCTTGCTGCCCAGTCATCCCACTCAACCCGTTAGAGCAGGACATCTGTAAAATGCCACACATATATGGGGGGCAATGGGAAAAAATTAGTGACACTGTTTTAATATTGCTGTAACACACTTGAGTCATTCAATAGCACAGTAGTCTTTGCATTGGCAAGCATACCCTGGAGGATGTACAACACTAATATGGCAGGAAGAGAGGAGAAAGGCAAGGAGTGTGTTAGTGAGGGTAAAAACTTTTAATGTTGGCAGTATGACTGGTATAGGGACAGAGTTAGCTGATATGATGGCCAGGGGAAGGCTGCTATATTGTGTGTGTAAGAGACATGCTGGTAGGAGAGTATGGCTAGGTGTAAGGGAGGCAGGTCACAATTGTGTTATCATGGTATGGATGGGATGAAAAAGGGGGTAGGGGTTATCCTGAAGGAACAGTATGTCAAGAGTGTCTTTGGAGGATAAAATTAGTGTCTGATAGACTGATGTTTATGAAGCTGGAAAGTGATGGTGTAATGATGACTATTATTTGTGCATGTGCTACACAAGTTGGTTGTGTGATGGATGAGAAAGAGAAATGCAAAGTCAGTTGGATGACATGGAGATGACTGTACCCAAGGGTGACAGAGTGGTGAGTACAGCAGATTTCAATAGGCATGTTGGTGAAGGGAATAGAAGGGATGAGGAAATGATAGGTATGTAAGGTGTTAAGCAAAGGAATGCAGATGGTGAGATGGTAGTGGAGTTTGCAAAAAGGATGGACATGACTGCGGTGAATACATACTATAACACACGGGAGAAGCATAGGGTGAGAGACAAGAGTGGAGGAAGATGCACACAGGTGGAATATACCCAATGTAGCAGGGCCAGTTAGAAGGAAATTTGAGACTGTAAAGTGATGACGGGGAAAGTGTATTTAGTCAGCATAGAATGTTGGTCTGTAAGATGCCGTTGGTAATCAAGAAGAGGAAGAGTGGGAGGGTAGCACCAAGGATCAAATGGTGGGAAATGGAAAAGGGTGATTTTGAGGTGGAGTTTAGGAAAGAGTTAAAAAAGGCACTTGCTGGCAGTGATAATTTACCAAATATTTGGGTAAGTACAGCAGAGCTAGTAAGAGAGATGGCTAGAAAGGTGCTTGGTGTGACATGTGGCTGGAGGAAGGAGTACAAGAAACCTGGTGGTGGACTGAGGAAGTACAGGACAGTATACAGAAAAAGTGGTTGGGGAAGAGGGGGTGGGATTGTCAGAAAGATGAGGAAAGTAGATAGGAGTATAAGGAGATGGGATGCATGGCAAACAGAGAGGTGGCAAAGGCTAAGGATGAGGCATATGAAGAGTTGTATGACAGGTTGGACACTAAGGAAGGATGTAAGGACTTGTACTGATTGGCTAGACAGAGGGACTGAGCTAGGAAAGATGTGAAACAGATAAGGGTGATAAAGGATAATGAGGAAAATATACTCACAAGTGAGGGGAGTGTGTTGAGTAGATGGACAGAGTACTTTGAGAGGCTGATGAAGAGAATGAGACAGAGAATGTTGGATGATGTGGGTATGGTGAATCAGAAAGTGCAACAGCTTACCAAGGAGGAAATAAGGATAGCTATGAAGAGGATGAATACTGGAAAGCCTATTGGTCCACATGACACACATGTGAAAGTCTGAAGGTGTTTAGGGGAAATGGGAGTGGTGCTTTTAACCAGAATGTTTAATGATATCTTGAAAAGCGAGAGGTTGCATGAGGATTCTTGATTACCAACGTCATCTTACAGACCAACATGTCATGGGACCTCTCATGTTTGGTATCTATTTCTCTGAAGTACAGGCTAACACAGAAGGCCTCTGGCTAATGAAGTTCACAGATGACTGCAAACTAGGAGCCATAGTCAAGTCCCCAAATGATGTGGACATCCTACAGGATGGCCTCGCTGAGTCAGATGCCTGGTGTCAGAGCCATGGCCTCAAGCTCAACACCAAAAAGTGCAGTGTCATCCCCTTTGGTAAAAACTCTGTACCCATGAACTACCACATAGGCAGCAATTACTTAACACTGAATGTGTGATACGAGACCTTGAGACCCAGGTGGACAGTAGTCTCTCCTTTGATAGTCACATCGCCACAGTAGTCAGGAAATCCTTCTACATGACACACCTCATCATAAAAGGGTTCTCATCCAGGAAAAAGAGGTCATTGTTCCCCTCTACTCAACACTCATTAGACCCATTATAGAGTACAATGTCCCTTTTGGAATGTACCTCACAAAACATCTGCAGCAGCTGGAAAGGCCACAGAAGTACCTCACAAAGAGGATTACTGGCCTCAAACAAATGCCCAACACAGACCTCCTCAAAAAACTCCAGCTGTACTCCGTAGCATATCACCTACTCCAAGATGATCTCTGCCTAACATATAAAGCTATGTCAAACCCAGAGCTGTTGGACATGCTACACCAAAAGAAATCCCAATCCCTCCAAGCTACACGCTCTATGGACCTTAACCTTTTCACCCACAATAAACAGGACATGCTGGAGGCATAGATTCCTGTCCCAGGGACTTCCCATACTCTGGAACAGGCTACCCATATATGTCAAGCAAAGTTCTTCATTAGCACTCTTCAAGAAAAATCTTGATGAGTGGATGGGAAATAGGAAATACACCCCTGGGATCACTTCTGTGTCTCTGCTCGACAGTGGCACAGGAAAATAACTTTCTTGGGTGGCGTAAGCCAGGGAACCTTGTTGGCTAGGCTTATGTAGGCCCTTGGGCCAAAAGCCTCGTACCTACCTATGAAACTATGAACCTATGAGTAGAGAGAAAGTGTTTGGGTACCATTTTAAGAATAGGGTTGATGTGCAGAGCTGTGGTAACTACAGAAGGACAACATTGATCAGTCACAGCATGAACTTATAAGAAAGAGTAGTGGCAACTAGGTTAAGTATGGAGGTGATGAGTAGTGGTCAGCAGTATGGTGTCATGCCAGGAAAGAGCACTACAGATACGATGTTTGTTCTGACAGTGTTGACAGAGAAGTACAGAGGAGGTTTGGAATTGCTTTGTGTCTTTGTGGACTTAGAGCTTATAACAGGGTGCCTAGAGAGGCGTTGTGGTATTGTATGAGGAAGTCAATAGTGGAAGAGATATATGTAAGAGTGGCACAGGATATGTACAAAGGTAGTGTGACAGTGGTGAGTTCTGTAGTGGGAGGGATGGATGCATTTAAGATAGAGGTGGGATGGCATCAGGGAGCAGCTGAGAGCCCTTTCTTATTTACAATGGTGATGGATAGGTTGACAGATAAGATCATACAGGGGTCATTGTTGACTATAATGTTTGCAGATGACATTATGAACTGTATTGGGAGTAGGAAACGGATTTAAGAGAACCTGGAGGGGTGAGGATATGCTCTAGAGAGGATAGGAATGAAGGTCAGTAGGACTATGATAGGTTATCTGTATGTGAATGAGAGGGAGGGTAGTGGAATATTGAGGATGCAGGGAGTAGAATTGGCAAAGGTGTATGTGTTGAAATGATTGGGATCAATATTTCAGAGTAATGACAACTGTAGGGGACAGGTGAAGAAGGGAGTACAGGCAGGATGGAGAGGATGGAGAAGAGTGTCAGGAGTGATGTGTGACAGACGAGTACCAGTAAAAGTGAAAGGGAAGGTCTACAAGAGGGTAGTGGACCAGCTATGATATATGAGTTGGAGACAGTGGCATTGACAAAAAGGCAGGAGTCAGAGCTGGATGTGGCAGAGTTACAGGTGTTAGGATTTACACTGGGTGAGACAAGGGTACGCAGCATTAGCAATATGTATATAAGAGGGTCAGCCCATGTTGGATGGTTTTAAGACTAAGCTGGAAAGGCAAGATTACATCTGTTTGGACATGTGCTGAGGAGGGATGCTGAGTATATTGGGAAAAGGATGGGAAGGATGCTGCTTACAGGTAAGAGGAAAAGAGGAAGGCCTCAGATAAGGTTCTGGAAGTGGTGAGAGAGGACAATCAGGTGGTTGGTGTGACAGAGAAAGATGCAGAGGAGAGGCAGAAATAGCAACAGATGATCCACTGTGGCAACCCCTAATTGGAACAGCCAGAGGAAAAAGAATGAGATGCAATGTCAGTCTTCACAGATTTGCAAGGATTTGCCACGCATAACACAATTCTATGAGTAAATGACTGCAAATATGAGGCACACATATGGTCAGTGTGCTTAACACTGGACATGTACATAGAATGAGCTCAGTATATCACATGCAGTTCAACACACACATGTGCAACAGTACTTTACTATGCAAATACCATGTATAGATCTCTCAGATTTCTGAGACAAACAAGTATATCATAGTTTTATTCACATGTAAGATATGGATATGTATGATATCCCAGTAGCTGGCCTAGCATTGTCACAATCAGTATTGTTCAACACACACTCCAGTAGTAGTTATATGTGAGCCATCCTTTCCTGGGGTGAATCAGGGGCCTGTCCTATGATCTATGTCACTGCAGACAGACCCAGATGCTATGGCCATCAGTTCTGATCAGCAATATATCAGTACAGCAAGTCTTGCTGAGACATATATGTTAAACATCCTATTTCCCATTCTTACATGCCCCCTACTGCAGTCCATTACATGCTTACTTGTTTGACATATCTTTTTTTCCAAGTGTAGGTGGTTATATCCTGCTGTTTTTTTTTTTTCTTTCACTGTTTCTCTCTGTCTCTCTCTCATGGATGTAGGGTACACATCTGTTTTTCATAGGCAGCAGCTTGCCTTTTGCAAGTAATGGTCATAAGCAGCTGATGACATGTGAACCTATTGGTGTCCCCCACTTGCTAATTGCATGCAGAAAAGCTGTGTTGTTATTCATATAGCCAATGACATGGCAACACACTCCCATAAATTATTACTTCATGTGGGCTTTGGACCTTTTCCTTGCCAGTGAGGAGGACTTCATGGAGGTGTGTGAACAACAGCATCACAGAGGGTATTTGGAAATACCTCTTACAACCAAAACTGTGGGGACAGACCAACAAAATGGAAGAGAATGTTCCAGACATAGGGACAAAATGTAAGTATTGCTGTTCTAACAGGGTTTGTGTGGACGTGGAGTTTCTGCATGACTTTTAACTCTGACAGTGTTATGTTTTTGACATAACTCTCAACTGTAGGGCTATCCGCAGAATGGCCAAAGTTTAGACTTCTATGGTTGGTGTGTTCCTTAGCCATTTTTTTATCTTTGAAAAATCAGTAGCATAGGGAATTGCAGTCACTAACTGCTAATATCCATTTGTATTTCTGTGCTCATATCCCACAGAATAAATATGTTGTTATTTGGGAAGGGGTTACATGTGAGTGTCATGGGTTATTTCTATATGACTTTGCATGCTGCCCCAATTTCTAGCTCCCTGTCACCTGTATATGGCCCATAGCAATTGGTCGTGGGTATTCACTTTCACATGAGTGTCTGTTTTCCAGTAGTGTTACATCCCTGTAGTTCCTGTTATATTTGCAAATGCATGTGTACAGCCACAGAGCTGGATTTGGGTAGTGTTATGCCTGTCTGATTGTAGCTTGGATGTTGCTTGTTAGCTGAGTGTAGTTTCCCTAATGTTGTGTTATGTCCACACATTCGTAGGATGTCCTGTTGTCTGGCCGATATCATTGGTCTGGTCCCCATAACTAAGTATTCCTGACACATCAGTGGGATGATGTGGGGATTAAGGTCACTAACTAATAGGAAGCAACTGAGTCACAGACTTCTGATATTTTTGTCAATATATGTTAGGACATACAGTGTTACTACATCAACTTTTTCAGCTTATCTACTCATGTATTTTGGATACGTCCCTAATCAAATACCTTTGTCTACTCACTTTGTCATGCTTGGTCCAGATTCATTGCACTAAGAGGTTCTGAGCATGCCTCTCCACTTCCAGGATTTTCACAGAATGTCCAGATGTTTGGCACATACTTTTGTTCTGTTCTACAATTTATTTGTATTTGTCTGGTAAATCAGTGTGATTATCCAAGGATTTATGTGAGTAAATAATGACATAACATTTCAGTTTCCATCCTCATATCCTTCAGTAATTGTCTGCTGAAATGCACCCCATTGCTGTAGCAAATGTCTTTGTTCCTAATGGTGATTGTTGAAATAGTCCCTATATCTGGCACCCCCTTTACAACCTTTGTACAGGTGTCTTACACTAAGAGGTTGAGAGGGATGGTTCTGAAGTCTGACTACACTGCATGTTTTATATATATATATATATATATATATATATATATATATATATATATATATATATATATATATATATATATATATATAGGAATACATGCATTTAGTCGAAGGCATCAACTCCAAACGTTACTTATTCCAAACCTAAATGCCGAATTTCACATTGGTGAACAGTCAGAATGTCAAGCAAAACACTGAATTCGACATTACTGACCTCTCACCTACCAAAACAAGTGCTACCATGGGTCTAAAGGGGGGATATTGGCCTGTCTGATGTTCGGTGTTCATGGATGCGGTCTTTGAAAGTTCGACATTGTGTAGACTTGGTTCACATTTAGTACGTCAGGATTCTACCATTCGATTAAATGCATGTATTCCATATATATATATATATATATATATATATATATATATATATATATATATATATATATATATATATATATATATATATATATATATATATATCTCTTTGGGTCTACTTCATAAGATCGACAGACCATTTGATCGAAATTAATTTGGTCGACGACTCATTTGGTCAACCACCAGTATTCAAGGCAAAAACCTGGGATTTGTCCTCCCTCCCCAATGTTGTGTGACCCTAGAGTTGATATATATAGTTGAGGAGGTGGGGAGGCACAGCACCCCACATTGGGTAATGTGGGGGGCAAAGCCCCCCACCTATTTCCGTTGAACACATGAAAATACAACAGAAACTACACATTGTTCTCAAGGATTGTTTCCATGAAAAGACAAATTAGTTCTATAAAAGAGAAGGGAAGGACATTTAAGAATCCCTATTATGCATTCTAATAATATACATCAGATTGAGGAAGTCATAATGAGAAATTGGATGATTTTGACTGTTGATAAGGAAGTGGCTTCCATAGTAGGAAATAAACCTAAATTTACATATAAGAACAAAAAGAATTTAAAGCGGATACTTTGTTATACACAAAATATATCACATAATATTAGACCTAGCCGGCTACGTTCCCTTGTACTAAATGTAACTGGTGTAGGTACATAGACTCTACAGATGAATTTATGCACCCTGATACAGGGAGAGTTATAAGAATACAAGCTGCTGCTAACAGTGACACCAAACATATAGTATATTTAGCTCTATGCCAGGTCTATCAAAGTTTTTATATTGGGAAGACGGACCACAGGTTAAGAGATAGGATTTGTGAGCATATCTATAATATCAATAATTCAATACACAGTAATGCTTAGCTAAACATGTATCTATATGTGGCATGGAACATACATTTAAGTTTAAGGTTTTACAAGTTATATATGAAGATGCCCGGGGTGGCGGTTTAGAAAATAAGGTAGAAAATCTGGAATTAAAATGGATTATTAGAATGAGGGGTAACTTAGGAAAGGGTTTAAATGACAGGATCTATATTAAACCAGTTTTAAAGAACATAATTTTTAGATAAGTAAGGTATTCTATTAAATATAGATCTTCTTCTTTTTTATGCTGTTCCCATTAGGGGTCACCACAGCAGATCATCTGTTTCCATTTCTTCCTGTCCTCTGCATCTTGCTCTGTCACACCCCCCACCTGCAAGTCCTCTCTCACCACATCCATACACCTTATCTTAGGCCTTTCTTTTTTCCTCTTAGTTGGCAGTTTCATCCTTAGCATCCTTTTCCCAGTATACCCAGCATCCCTCCTCAGCACATGTACAAACCAACACAATCTTGCCTTTCTGGCTTTGTCTCCAAACCATCCAACCTGGGCTGACCCTCTAATTATTCCTAATCCTGTCTACTCTCATCACACCCATTGCAAATCTTAACATCTTTAACTCTGCCACATCCAACTCTGACTCCTGCCTTTTTGTCAATGCCACTGTCTCCAACCCATATAACATTGCTGGTCTCACTACCCTCTTGTAGACCTTCCCTTTCACTCTTAGTGGAAATCGTCTGTCACAAATCACTCCTGACACTCTTCTCCACCCACTCCATCCTGCCTGTACTCTCTTCTTCACCTCTCTTCCACACTCACCATTACTCTGAACTGTTGATCCCAAGTATTTAAGCACATCCACCTTCACCAGCTGTACTCCCTGCATCCTCACCATTTCTCTTTCCTACTCCTCATTCACACACATATATTCTGTCTTAGTCCTGCTGACCTTCATTCCTCTCCTCTCTAGAGCATATCTCTACCTCTCCCAGGGTCTCCTCAACCTGTTCCCTACTAACACTACACATCACAATGTCATCTGCAAACATCATAGTCCACGGGGACTCCTGTCTGATCTCATCTGTCAACCTGTCCATCACCACTGCAAATAAGAAAGGGCTCAGAGCTGATCCTTGATGTAATCCCACCTCCACCTTAAATGCATCTGTCACTCCCACTGCAGATCTCACCACTGTCACACTACCCTTGTACACATCCTGTACCACTCTTACATACTTCTCTGCCACTCCCCACTTCCTCGTACAATACCACAACTCCTCTCTGGGCACCCTGTCATATGCTTTCTCTAAGTCCACAAAGACACAATGCAACTCCTTCTGATTTTTCTCTGTACTTCTCCATCAACACTTTCAGAGCAAACATCGCATCTGTAGTGCTCTTTCCTGGCATGAAACCATACTGCTGAATACTAATCATCACCTCCCTTCTTAACCTAGCTTCTTCTACTACTCTTTCCCATAATTTCATGCTGTGACTGATCAATTTTATCCCTCTGTAGTTACTACAGCTCTGCACATCACCGTTATTCTTAAAAAAACGGCCCCAAAACACTTTTTCTCCATTCCTCAGGCATCATCTCACTTTCCAAGATTTCTTTAAACAATCTAGTTAAAAACTCCACTGCCATTTCACCTAAACACCTCCATGCTTCCAAAGGTATGTCATCTGGACCAACAGCCATCCCATTCTCCATCCTTTTCATTGTTGTCCTTACTTCCTCCTTGCTAATCCATTGCACTTCCTGATACACTATCTCCACATCATCCAAACTTCTCTCTCTTTCATTCCCTTCATTCATCAGCCCCTCAAAGTACTCTTTCCATCTGTTCAACACACTCTCCTCGCTATTAAATATACATAAATATTATAAATATATATTAATATATATATAAATATATGATGTGCAATTTTGTTAGCACACATATTTTGTATTTTCCATTATCTATTCAATTTAAATGCATATATTTGTTTTATAAGCACAATGAACTCAGTTATAAATAATATATGTACTTTTTTATATGCATTTTATTTGTCTACTTTTTATGTGATGTAGCTTTAAATGCTTGAATTCATGTATTAATTATATGATTGAGAATGCATTTTTATTGGATGTTTCTTTTTTAAAAGTGAAGTACTGTTTGCATTCTGTGTCTGATGAAGCGGCTTGGATTGCCGTGAAAGAGCTAACACATTAAAAGTATTTTATGCTACCTTCTGACTTTGATTTGCAGTGCCTGTTATTTTGGATTCTTAGTATTAGTGTCATCTCGCACAGAGTTTCAAACTTTTGCTACTCAGACTAAGCATAGAGACTCTTCTGAATGGCTATGGGACTTAATTGTGCAAGGGAGTTGATTTTATTGACATCTTAATGGTCTACAGGAATTGTAAGCTCAAAGAAGACTCTGTATAGAAGGGCATGTGTTTGGTTTTTGACATTAAGTTACATGAAACTAGATCTAGACTTTCTAATTTATCCAAAGTTCAGAAATTCTATGCTCAGTTAATAAGATCTGATGCAAATTTAGCTAGCGTTTTGTAATATGATAGGTACTGGCATTAACAGAACATAGAGAAGAGTAGGAAGCAGAAAGAACTGTCACAGCTGATTTGTGATGCACATGTGCTGTTGAATAAAAGTTAGTTGATAAGCATACATAGTTTTTGTGTTTTGCACATAGCATACTTCATATGTTACTCAAATGTTGGGTAATAGTCTTTGATAATGGTTAGTAGTTTAATTAGTTTTATTGTATATATTTATTTGCAGTTTGTTTGCCAGTATGGTCCAGTTGGGCCACAAACAACCCGTTTTCAGTGGAGTCCTGGGGAGAGAAGCTCCACAAAAATACATGAATACAAAAATACAAATATAAATGCAAGAAGTCACAAGAATATAAGATAAAAAATTACAAAAATAAGAGAGAATTAAAAAAAACAAGGTAACAAGTTGCCATAGATTGGCATTATGAGGTGCTAGTTAGTATAATGCATTAAACTTCATTACAAATGAATTACAGTTCCTGTAAAATATGATAGTTCCTAGAGTTATTATTAGGAGTTATAAGACCATAGGAGGCTATTTACAGATATATTAGCTTGTGTAGAGTAATTAAGGTCAAGAAAATTATGTAGGATGGGAGCAAGAGATTCCCATTTTGAAGTTAGGTGTGAGTGAAGTAGTGTTTTGAAGGCAGAGAGTCTGTTAGTGGTACGGATGAGAGATGGAAGAGAATTCCAATGGCATGCTAGAGAGAAGGATAGGAGGTGCTTGCTTGGTGGATGGGTAGGTTTATGTTGTTCTATTAGATTCTAGGAGTTAGATCTGAGACATCTATCAGGAAGATGGATTTTGAAGGTGGAGGCAATGGAGGGGCAGAGAGAGGGGCTAAAAATAAGTTTGTGTGTTTGGATAAGTTGGGTATAGGTGAGATAGTTGGGTAGCTCAAGCCAGTTCAATTGATGTAGGGAAATACAGTGATGGGGTAGTGGATCTATGGCCAGTTGCAAATTTTGAAATTTTGTAGTATTAGTAAGAGCATTTTGACTTGAGGGAAGATTGTAGGTTAGTAAGGACAGAGGCACCATATATGAGGGAAGGGATGAGGTAAGTAGTAGTGAGAACAAGTCTGGTAGAGGGAGAGATATAATGGTTATGACTGTAAAGCATGCCTAATTTTTTACGTGTTTTTTATATATTTACTTGTAGGTGACTATCAAACTTTAGCTGATTATCAATGAGAATTCCTAAAATTTTTGCAAAGGAAACTATTTCAAGAATTGTATTATTTTGACTGGTGATAGAGAATGAGTTTTTATCTAAGGTGGTGGTTTCAGAAGGGGAAAGTATAATTAATTTAGTCTTGGTTGCATTGAGTGCCGGATGATTGTCTAGCATCTATTGTTTGGTAGAAGAGAAGGCTTCCTGAGTTAATTGTGCTAATGAGGAAGTAGAGATGGCAGAACAGATTATAGTAGAGTCGTCGGCATATTGGATGAGGTTAGCGTTATGGATGGCATGATAGAAGTAATTTATGAAGCTATTGAACAGAAGGGGACCTAGAATTTAGCCTTGGGGGACACCTGTGGGAGTATCTAGGAAAGGTGAAATAGCTTTTTTCCACTTGACTGTTTATTGCTTGTTTGATACGTAACTGGTGAACCAGTTGATAGAGGAGGGGGATAGGTGAGTTTGGTAAGGAGAAGGTTGTGAGAGATGGTGTCAAAAGCCTTTGAAAGGTCTAAGAGGAGGGTGGATACAATATGACCAGTGTCACGGGCTTTGTTAATGGTCTCTAGGAAGGAGAGAACAGCAGTGGTGGTACAATGGCCTGGTCAGAATCCATGCTGTGTAGAGTAAGAAGGTTGTTATTTAAGAGACAGGATAGAAGTTGAAGGTGGATACATTTTTCGAGAAGTTTAGAAATAAGGGATAAGATAGCGATAGGTCAGAAGTTTGGGATGTCATTGTTGTTGCCTCCTTTATGGAGTGGAATAATAAAGGCATATTTCCATAGTTGGGTAACATGGCATTCTGAAATTGATCAATTAGAATCCAGATAGGCAAGGCGATGGCTTCTGCTGCTATTTTTAGAAAGTAGGAGGGTATCCCATCAGGAGCATTAGAACATGGCTTCATTTTTAGGAGTAGTTTTTTAATAGTAGACATGGGGATAGGATTCATGGAGAAGGGAGGAGGTTGAGGGGTGGAGTTACTAGAGGAAGAAGGGCTGTGTGGATGTGGTTGTGGGAGTGGGGAAACAATATTGCTAGTGAAGGATGATGTTAGTTTGGCTATGGAATCAATAAAGAATGAGTTAAATTGTGATGCTAAATTCAGGTAGGAGGCATTTGAGTCAGGGCAGGGGTTTTCTTTTTTGCCTGGGTTAAGGAGAGAGGAGATTCCATCCCAGAATTTTTTAGGGTTAGTATTATGGTTGGTTTGGGGTATTGAAAATTAGGCTTTGCGGTCTGAGATAATAAGTTTTTTTACTTTGTTGCAAAGTGTTTTGTATTTGTTTATGGTGGTAGTAGTTTTATGGTAGCATTTCCAAGCTTTATCTTGGAGTGTCATGCTGAGGAAAGTATTCTTAGTTAACCATGGGACAGGGCTGCTTTTTGTGTATTTTGTTTTCCAGGGGCAAAGGAGTTTAGCAAGTCTAAGAAGGTTATTTGAAGAAGAAAACGGCATTTTCAAGGGATAAACTTTTTAGTGGGTTCCAGTTTTTCCTTTTTTTAGTGTATTTGATAATTCATCAGGGTTAAAGTTTTTTAGGCACCGAGTAGAAGTATAGGTATGGGTTAGTTGTAGGGAGGAGGGAAGATGATGGGCGAAAATGGGAAGATGGTCACTTAGTGGGTCAGGAAGGGTGCCACTATCAGTGATATAGTGAGGATATGAAACTAAAATCCAATCTAGCGTGCTCCCATAGTGGTAGTCTTTGGAGGGTTTAGCTGACATAATAATTTGAGTGAAGTTATGAAGATTTATATTTAGGGAGTTGGTTGAAGATTGAATTGTGGTCCAGATAATGTTAACATTGCCCAGGATAATAGTTTTGTTAGTAATGTTGATAGAAAACTAGGAGAGAATGTTTTTGAGGATTTGGACATTGTCTCCAGGGGGATATAAAGGGTGACTATACAGATAAGTTTATGTTTGTTTACGTGAAGAAGGGCTGAGTTTATTTCAGCATTATCTGTAGTTGCTGTATACCTTTATGTATGAGTAAGGCCTGTTTCACAAAGACATAGGGAGTTGTTGATTAACATTAAAAGAGCATTGACATGGTCATAAAAAAGTTGGGTATCCAACGAAAGAAATCAAGAGGTAACAGATTCCCAAGTCTGAACCCTGTAATCTATGGTAATGGTACCACATAACTTGGAAGCTTTATACAGATCGCTTATGCCTTGATCATGCGAACAAAGTCTAATGAATTAGCCAGAGGAGAAGGTGGCAGTGACACTTAAGATGCAATTATGAGCTATTATTCATATATCCAACCCCCAGAAATTTCAAAATGTCAGTCCAAGTAAATTCTATTTTTTGTAAAGTTTCAAAGCAGTTTAAGATACGCCTTGCATTCAACATAGATGTAAGCTCCAGTAATACTCCAATTGTCCGAAGTAAAATCTACAGTTGAGAACCATTAAAATAAAATGGGGATTTCCCAAAGGATGAAAGCTGATCCCCATGTAATTGACCAAAATCCATGGTACCATCCAGGGATTTGAGAGCAGAATATGCTAAGGAGATAGACTGCCAAGTTTTAAAGAGCCAAGGTAGAGCTTTTGGTAGCAACCTAACCCCCAATTTTCTTTTTCTTTCTTTCTTTCTTTCTTTCTTTCTTTCTTTCTTTCTTTCTTTCTTTCTTTCTTTCTTTCTTTCTTTCTTCCTTTGTTAACCTGGATTGACTATACATGGAGAAATATGCATCAGTACCCACAAAAGACACCAAAACAAACATTGTTGTGGAGGAAGCATTGCCACTTTAATTAAACAGTATCCAAGAATGAATAATTTTAATTTTAGTCTTGATACTCACACAGCAGAGTAGTTAAAAATTGTTCTTCTTTCAGTTGCTCCCATTAGAGGTCACCACAGCAGATCAACTGTTTCCATTTCTTCCTGTCCTCTGCATCTTGCTCTGTCACACCAAGCACCTGCATGTCCTCTCTCAGCACATACATAAACCTTATCTTAGGACTTCCTCTTTTCCTGTTACCTGGCAGCTTCATCCTTAGCATCTTTTTCCCAATATACTCTGCAACCCTCCTCAGCACATGTCCAAACCAACGTAATCTTGCATCTCTGTCTTTGTCTCCAAACCTTCCAACCTGGGCTGACCCTCTAATATACTTATTCCTAATCCTGTCCATCCTCATCACACCCAGTGCAAATCTTAACATCTTCAACTCTGCCAAGTCAAGCTCTGGCTCCTGCCTTTTTGTCAATGCCACTGTCTCCAACCCATATAACATAGCTGGTCTCACTACCCTCTTGAAGACCTTCTCTTTCACTCTTACTGGTACTCGTCTGTCACAAATCACTCCTGACACTCTTCTCCACCCACTCCATCCTGCCTGTACTGTCTTCTTCACCTCTCTTCCACACTCACTATTACTCTGAACTGTTGATCCCAAGTACTTAAACTCATCCACCTTCACCACCTCTACTCCCTGCATCCTCACCATTCCTCTATCCTCCCTCTCATTCACACACATATATTCTGTATTAGTCCTGCTGACCTTCATTCCTTTTCTCTCTAGAGCATATCTCCACCTCTCCAGGGTTTCCTCCAGCTGTTCACTACTCTCACTACAGATCACAATGTCATCTGCAAACATCATAGTCCACAGGGACTCCTGTCTGATCTTGTCTGTCAACCTGTCCATCACCATTGAAAATAAGAAAGGGCTCAGAGCTGATCCTTGATGTAATCCCCCCTCCACCTTAAACACATCTGTCACTCCCACCGCAGACCTCACCACTGTCACACTACCCTCATACATATCCTGTACCACTCTTACATACTTCTTTGACACTCCCGACTTCCTCATACAATACCACAACTCCTCTCTAGGCACCCTGTCATATGCTTTCTCTAAATCCACAAAGAAGCAATGCAACTCCTTCTGACCTTCTCTGTACTTCTCCATCAACACTCTCAGAGCAAACATCACATCTGTAGTGCTCTTTCCTGACATGAAACCATACTGCTGATCACTAATCATCACCACCCTTCTTAACCTAGCTTCCACTACTCTTTCCCATAACTTCATGCTGTGACTGATCAGTTTAATCCCTCTGTAGTTAGTACAGCTCTGCACATCACCCTTATTCTTAAAAATCGGTACCAAAACACTTTTTCTCCATTTCTCAGGCATCCTCTCACTTTCCAAGATTTTATTAAACAATCTTGTTAAAAACTCCACTGCCATTTCACCTAAACACCTCCATGCTTCCACAGGTATGTCATCTGGACCAACAGCCTTTCCATTCTTCATCCTCTTCATAGCTAACCTTACTTCCTCCTTGCTAATCCACTGCTCTTCATGATTCACTATCCGCACATCATCCAACCTTCTCTCCCTCTCATTCTCTTCATTCATCAACCCCTCAAAGTACTATTTCCATCTCCTCAACACACTCTCCTCACTTGTGAGTACATTTCCCTCATTATCCTTTATCATCCTTACCTGCTGCACATCTTTACTAGCTCGGTCCCTCTGTCTAGCCAATCTGTACAGGTCCTTTTCTCTCTTCTTAGTGTCCAACCTTTTATATAACTCTTCATATGCCTTATCCTTAGCCTTCACCACCTCCCTCTTTGCCATGCACCTCATCTCCTTATACTCTTGTCTACTTTCGTCATCTCTCTGACAATCTCACTTCTTCTTTGCTAACCTCTTTCTCTGTATACTCTCCTGTACTTCTTCATTCCACCACCAGGTCTCCTAGTTATTCTTCCTCTTTCCAGATGTCATACCAAGCACTTTTCTAGCCATCTCTCTTACTAGCTCTGCTGTAGTTACCCAGATATTCGGTAACTCTTCACTGCCACCCAGTGCCTGTCTTAACTCTTCCCTGAACATCACCTCACAATTACCCTTTTTCAATTTCCACCATTTGATCCTTGGTGCTGCCCTCACGCTCATCCTTCTCTTCTTGATCACCAATATCATCCTACAAACCACCATCCTATGCTGCCTAACTACACTTTCCCCTGCCACCACTTTACAGTCTCTAATCTCCTTCAGACTGGCCCTTCTACATAAGATATAATCCACCTGTGTGCATCTTCCTCCACTCTTGTATGTCACCCTATGCTCCTCCCTCTTGTTAAAATACATATTCATCACAGCCATGTCCATCCATTTTGCAAAACCCACTACCATCCGACCTTCTGCATTCCTTTGCTTAACACCATACCTACCCATTACTTCCTTGTCCCCTCTGTTCCCTTCACCAACATGTCCATTGAAATCTGCTCCAATCACCAGTCTCTCACCCTTGGGTACAGTCATCACCACTTCATCCAACTCACTCCAAACTTTTTCTTTCTCATCCATCGCACACCCAACTTGTGGAGCATATGCACTAACATTCATCATTACACCATCAATTTCCAGATTCATAAACATCACTCTATCCAACACTCTTTTCACATCCTAAAGACTCTTAGCATACTGTTCCTTCAGGATAATGCCTACACCATTTCTCCTCCCATCCACACCATGATAAAACAATTTGAAGCCACCTCCGATACACCAAGCATTGCTCCACTTCCATCTGGTCTCTTGCACGCACAATATACCAACCTTCCTTTGGTCCATCATATCAGCTAGCTCTCTCCCTATACCAGTCATACTGCCAGCATTCAAAGTTCCGACCCTCACTATCACAGTCCTAGCCTTTACCTGCCTTTGGGCATGCCTTCCCCCTTTTCTCCTCCTTCGGCCAACAGTAGCCCAATTTCCGCCAGCACCCTGTTGGCCAACAGTACTGATGGTGGTCATTGTTAACCCGTGCCTTGACCAATCCGGTATGTATTTCTGTACTGTTTTCTGCATGTATGATTTGGCAAAATTTTACACCGGATGCCCTTCCTGATACAACCCTCCCCATTTACCAAGGCTTGGGACCGGCACAAAGAAATGCACTGGCTTGTGCATCCCCAGTGGCTGAGTAGTTCAGAATGATTATTGGGAAAAGACAATGTAAGGGCTTTGGCATATTTGCTCCAGTCCAAGATCCCCAACCATGATGAATGGGTAGGAGCATTTTGAGTAACCCAATGCACTCCCTTTTGTCCATAACTGCAAGTAAATATATAGATTAGCTTAACAATTTTCTTTAATTCATTCCCTCCAGTACAACTTTTTTGAGTATGTACTTTTAACTCTCAGTGGGTGTGGCTTGAGACTTTAAAAAATGAAGTTAACAGCTTACAGTTCTAACAAATAGTCATTGACAGAGTTCAAATATCAATAAAATTGTGTTTGCATCATGTATACTTCAAGATAAAATATTCTAATACCTTGTAGGTAGCATGGTTTTGGAATTATTAATGCAAATATGAACAAGCAGTATTTGAAACCTGATGAAATCCCTGCTTTAGAGGGAAGAAAGCGCTCAATCAACTGTTTTGGAAAATATCTGGATATTTTAATAATAAATGAATGGTTTGTGAATCCATGTGCAGTAGCAGTGCCTTCTTGGTCGAGTGATTTGTGGTCCATATTGTTACAGTTATTTATAATGCTATGAGATATTTATTAGTATGGCTACTTGTACTAATTAGGAGTAGAATGTTGCCATATTGTGACAGTTACTTATAATACTATGAGATATATATTAGTACAGCTACTGGTACTATTTAAGAGTAGTATGTTACCATGCTGTTAAAGTTACTTTGTATGCACAGTAATTGCATTACTAATATGCATGAACCAGTACCACCTCTCTGATACACATTGCTTTACACTGTTCAGTATTGTATACACATATGATGACAGTGCTCAACCTACCACATACTAGCAGGTATCAGCTCTAGGTATATCAAATGATGACAATTCTGCAAGTGACTCTAGCTGTCTGCAATGTTCAACACATATCTGCAAAGCCCTGATATTTCTACACCCCTTCTAATCTCTCACTCTTGTAATATATCTTGCATCATACAAATATTTATCTACAAGACATGTCTTCTTGTTTGCAAATCTATGATTGTTCTGTGGGTTGTGATGACTTCTGAATAAGTGCAGCTTTGCTGAGTCCTCTCTCTGTACACCACAGTTTTACGGTATTGCCAATGTAAACTCCACCCTCCCCAGGCCAGGGTCAACAGCTGGTATAGACTTGTGAAATGGGGTACTGGGAAAGAGTGACACTGGGAATGAGTATTACTTCTCAAAGTGGACGTTTTGACAAAGCACTGAGCAACAGTTCACCCTACAGTGACATCATACTGAAGGTTATTTAGTGAAGTTAGGCAAGAGCATCTCTTTAGGTATGTCCACACTACCTCCTAAAGTTATGACACGCCATGGTATCCTGCACATTCACTAACTCTGGCCACTGTTCGTCACTCTGGGCTTCTTAAGGCTTCAATAATTGCCTACCTCACATCAACATGTCATCTCCATGCCTCACCTGAAGACACATGAGTTATCATTCCTCCCTGTCCCAGCTGTTCAAGATACTAACTGAAACCAGATTGCTCAAGTCCAGATTAGGATGTTTTCCTGCAACATCAACAGAGCTGGCTTATTCTGCAAAACCTGTAGATTCTGACATACTTTTTTGGGGTCAACAAGGAGAGAGGATAGACATTGGATCTGCATAAAATTTTGAAACAACGCAGGTTAATGAGGTTCATTACTACTTCATGGTGATCAAGACCAAAATATGGTAATCAATATGTTAAAAAAAGTCTGTAGTATTCTGAGATATTCATGCACACAGTATTACATAAGAGAAGGGTAGGTAGCTGCCTGATACCATGATATGTCTATTTATTTTGTCACATCAGTTGGTCTATACCACTTTTTAGGTCTGTGTTTAATATGCACACAATCATAGTGCCCCAAAAATATGTGTTGAAGGTGAATACGTGTATGGAAGACACTACCTGAATATTATGGCACTACCTACCTCTGTGAGGCTTCCTTTGGATACTACTCCATGTAGATAACGAAACTTCCACTGTGAAGCTTGTTGTGGGCAATGTTTGTGCAGACCAATACATATGTTTCCATACATGTATGTTATCTATGGGTATATCGTGTTCTTAGAACAGAAAGCTGTTTGCTGTACATAACTGCCCAAGACAGAATGCTGTGTAACCACACAATCCACAAGCAGTTTGCATATATCTGTGGCTGCGTAGAAAAAGGAAGTACAGTAAGTTCACACCAGTTAGGTTTTCTTTCCCTCTATATGCATGCTTTAATTCTCTCTCTCTCTCTCTCTATATATATATATATATATATATATATATATATATATATAAAATAGATATTTCATATCTATATATAGGTGTAGATATATTTATATTTATATTTATGTATTTGTATACTGCTGTACTATACATGGTCAAACTAAAGGAAAAGCATCTGCAAAAACATCTACTGCATAAGGTCAAAAACATCATTGTTGATATGCAGGCACACATGCTCCGAGAAATAACCTTGCATGCCAAGTCAAAATAAAACAAAACATAAAAAGCATAATTTTTTGCAATGAGGCAAGCCTTCATGCACCCCAACGCTACTTATATATACTAACTCTGAGACTGCATGAACCTGGGGAATGAGCATTTTCCTCATCCCCGAGAAATGTGTGCTCTTACACACCTGTCAACTAGCTATTCAGTCAATCACATGCAGTCAATCAAACAGCTGTTGACATAACACTAAAGGACCATTTATTGTGCCATATATATATATATATATATATATATATATATATATATATATATAGATATATAGGTTCATAGGTTCATAGGTAGGTACTAGGCTATTGGCCCTAGGGTCTATACAAGCCTAGCCAAAAAGGTACCCTGGCTTTCGCCACCCAAGAAAATTATTTTCCTGTGCCCCTGTCAAGCAGAACCACAGAAGTGATCCCCGGGGTGAATTTCCTATTACCCATCCAATCATCAAGATTTTTCTTGAAGAGTGCTATTGAGGAGCTCTGTTTGACATAGATAGGTAGTCTGTTCCAGAGTATGGGAAGTCTCTGGGACAGGAATCTATCCCTCCAGCATGTTCTGTTTATTGTGGTGACAAGGTTTAGGTCCCTAGAGCGTGTAACTCAGAGGGATTGGGATTTCTGTAAGTGTAGCATGTCCAACAGCTCTGAGTTTGACATAGCTTTGTATGTTAGGCAGAGATCGCCTCTGAGTAGGCGATATGCGATGGAGTAAAGCTGGAGTTTTTTGAGACGGTCTGCGTAAGGCATCTGTTTGAGGCCAGTAATCCTCTTTGTGAGGTATTCCTTTGGCCTTTCCAGTTGTTGAAGATGTCTTGTGAGGTACATACCAAAAGGGGCATCGTACTCTATAATGGGTCTAATGAGTGATGAGTAGAGGGGAACAATGACCTCTTTTTGTCTGGATGAGAAACCTTTTGTGATGAGGTGTGCCACATAGAAGGATTTCCTGACCACTGTGGCGATGTGATTATCAAAGGAGAGAATACTGTACACCTGTGTCCCAAGGTCTCTTATCACACGTTCTGTGTTAAGTAGACTACTGCCTATGTGGTAGTTCATGGGTACAGAGTTTTTACCAAAGGGGATGACAATGCACTTTTTGGCATTGAGCTTGAGACCATATCTTTGACACCAGGCATCTGTCTCAGTGAGGCCCTTTTGTAGGATGTCCACATTGTTAGGAGTTTTGATTATGGCTCCTAGTTTGCAGTCATCTGTGAATTTAGTTAGCCAAAGACCTTCTGTGTTAGCCCTATATATATGCATTGGTTGAAGGGACACAAGATTGATGTCCGTTTGGTCATTACTATATGGTGAACAGAAATAGATGGTCAACTGTTGAGTGAGATCAACGATCCTAAGGTAGGAGAATATTCCCTTTCCCCAGGATTATGTGATCTTGGAGTTAATATATATTATTATCAGGGAAATTGAGGCATGCAGCTCCCCACATGAGAGGTGTATGGCAGCTTGCCCCCCTCCCCCCCATAACAACACTTATTTTTGTTTTATCCAGATCAGGGGTTAATTCTTGGAGCATCCATTGTACCTGTTTACATTTCATCTTTTCACCTTCTGATGTCAACTTTAGGGCTGTTGATCATTTGTTCATTTGATGAAACAGAATAAATCCCTATATATAAGCATTTGTGTGTGCGTGTGTGTGTGTGTGTGTGTGTGTGTGTGTGTGTGTGTGTGTGTCTAGATATAGATACAGATATATATATATATATATATATATATATATATATATATATATATAAAGAGAGAGAGAGAAAGAGAGTGATTTTTAGATACGGATGGATATATATTTGTATATGTGTATGTGTATGTAGCCATAATATAAGTAAACTCAACATACATTGCATTAAGATATAAATCTGCAAAGAAAATGTTATAATTTACATGCATAGTACACACAACTCTGTTACATTGCCCTTTATTTGCTCCAAATGCTTGTAGAAGCTGGTGTAAAACTTTTTTTTTATTTTTCTAATATATGAAATAATGTTATCAATATGAAAAACAATGAGGAATGGAAAGAAGCACCTGCTGAATTGGTTTAACTGCTTAAAATAATTCCTATACCGGAGAACTGAACACCAAGTATATAATGGCTGAACCTCAAGGAAAATGAAGCTAAGGATGTAATTAAGAAACTATTTATATGTTTCTAGGAAAGAGGATCTGCTATGATGTGTACAATTGGTTTTATGGCCTTATCCAGCAAGAGATTAAACATTGGATTACTCAGGCTAATGTAACTTCCCTCAGCTTGTAGCCCTGCTTTCTGCCTAAATTTAATGACTGCAGCATATTTTCCTGTATGCTGAAATGCTTTCCCTTCTTGTTTACTGGAATGAGTGAGTATTTTTCAAAGATTTTTTGGAAAACCATCACTCAAGAAAATGAAGTTAGTAATATTCTTATATTATAACACTATGAGAAGGATGGTTATATGAATAAATGTTAAATGGATGCATTATTAATTGTAACCATTGTTTGAAATGTCAAGTTATTAGTTTTCTCCTTTTTTAATTTTCTTTCTTTACAAATCAGAGGTAGTCTTAGTGGGTCTGTACTTTATTATAGTTTCTCTAATAAAGGCATGCGTGCCAGTAGAAAAATGTTTTGATAATTTTGGCTGACATGCTAGAAATAAAAATAAACAGACTGATAACTTTCAAATCATTTAATGTTTGAAAGTAGCCATTACAACAGCTCATTGCATACCCTTCATTGCTATGTGTCAGCCATGATCCCAAAACTCATGCTAAGTCAATTATGAACATTTTATCACTTACATAAATATGTGTTTAGATTTTCATTATTGATTTATTATTTTTTGATAACTGTGTAAGTTGACTGGGTGAGAAACCCTTTTCAACCACAACCTGGGACCTTTGGGCAAAAATTACAGTGTCAACGAACACAATCTGAGTATCACATCAAGTATTTACATAGATACAAGTTTACATTTTTTAAACAACATTTGCAATGAGCAATTTGAAGTGTAATTGTTCACAAGGAGAACAGTAAGGCACTTAGTAATGGCTGTTCAAGCAGCAATCATAATGCAAGCATTTCATTTTACAAATACACATTCAGACAACACATTAGCAGCTGTTGAAGCAGAGCGTATAGGCTATGCTTAGACTTTTTGTTGAAGACCAATGTTAATTCAAGGTTGATTCTATAGCCTTTTCTTTATAACAGGAAAAACATGATTATTTCAAGTATTCTTTTAGTTTGCTTGTAAATGCTTCTGTGGTACTCTCTTGTCTGATTTTAGATGGTAGCTGGTCCCAGATTGCTGGAAACCAACTGTGACAATGCCCTTTCTCATATTGTTATTTTAAATTTGTGCATGATGGGAGTAAAGTTTTGCTCATGTGCATCTTTCAGTGCAGAGCTTTCTTATCTGATTTGCAGTTCTGCTCTTAATGAAGGGTAGTGACCCTAACTTAATAATTTTATAGATCTGTGTGGGGAATAGCAGGGTGACCCTTTCATTAACAGGTAAGTCATTACCATATTGATCTGCAAGTAAAGCAAATTTGCACATTTCATTTAGTCCTTTTTTGTGTTTTTTGTGTATTACCACTGTAGTGGAAGGTAATTAGTAGGACTATATTTGAATTTGGAATTAGTAAAATAGCTCACTAATACATTCTTAGCTATGGCAAGATGAGCAATCTCCTTGTGGCAATAATCCCATACTTGCCAACAGAATTAATCTAAAGGATTTTTAAGTTTGCATATAGACTCTAGCAATGTAACCACTATGTGGGAAAACATTTCCTGAATCCACAATAACTGTTTTTTTTTTAAATAAAAATGTCATCAAGCATTGTTCTGTATTGTATAAAATGGCCAGATATTATTTTTCTCATTTTTAATATTCAGTCTTCACAAAAACAGAGGTGCCCTTATCAGGTCTACACTTTTAGTTTTTATAATAAAGATATAATTACTTGCACAAAAAGGTGGGAAGAACTATATCCATCCATTCATCCACAATCCCTTCTCCCATTTTTGCACATGGGGACAGGGTCTCACTTCAACAGTGCCAAATCATCTAGAGCCAAAACCACATCTCACTCATTTTTAAATGAAAGTTCTAGCTGTGATTGATTAACCAATATATTTGCTAATGTCCTCATATATAAGTTCTCAACATATTGATCTGGAATACTTTAAAAAGTTTGAAATACATATCACCTGTTAGTAAGGTCAGATGCCTTACCGATACATTTTCCAACTTATCTTGATACAAAACCAATTAAAAAAAAAAACTCTAACCCCAGGATTCATGAAGCTCGGCACAAGGCCGGTGTAAGGCTTGTGCCGGCCGTGCGGCGTATATATGGAGTAGTAGCGCCATATGCATATTAATGAAGGTATGCAGCTGCCACAGCCACGTGCATAGGAAACGTGCGCGAGTGCATGGGGCTTACCAAAGTTGCGGAGGGAGGCGTGTCAATGTCGGTTGTTGATGAGCAACCTAAACTGCTGAATAGTAAAGTCTTCCTGCAGTAATACTCACACCTATCAGTGTCCGTGGAGACTGAAACGTATACAAAGCATGCAAGATAGTCCCTGTGAACAGAAAAGGAAGAAGCAAACACAAATGAACAATAGGGAATAACAGGTCCCTACCCTTGAACAAATGACAGAAAAAACGCATGCCAGTGGTCCAACATAGTGTTTATAGCTATAGCATGTGGAAGTGAAACATATCATATGCTAGGGCGCCGCCAGGAGGTACGTCCAGCCCAATGGAGAGGGTCACCAGCTGACCCATAATGTGAGGGAGGGTACATAGCTGTGCAGATGTGTCCATAACAAAATACATGAGGAGAAAAGTAGATATATGTAGTGACTGTCATGTCCGAATCATATCCCACAAGGGATGTAATAGTCACATACAAAAGGTATGTCTGTATCCCACATAACAAATGTGATAGGGAATAGAATACACATGTAAACGAATCAGGAGCATAGAAACAGCTACAACAATAAGGACACATGTAGGCCAAAAGGAACAGTATGACCCGTACCATCGACTAAGAATACCACCTGTCCCACTTTGCGAGCGACAGTACCGCTGTGGCCAGATGTGTCCTGACACAAGCATGTAAACATGGCAAATTTGCAGAGATTATAGGACATAATTATCCCTCAGACTTCATGTAATAGTGTCAGTAAACAGTTGTTCTCCACACATATAGTACATAAATGTCATAAGAAAAAGAATAAGCCACTGAAATGCTACAAGACTAAAGCTTAGATATAGGCAAGAGTTGTAAGTTCTATCTGCCGAACTGACCGTGGGTATGTGTCAGTGTGGAAAATGTGTTGTGTCCACCGCAAATGTTACATTGCGGCCAATTGAAAAGGTGGAAACAGTACCGTAGACTGTGGGGAGGCATTGTACACAACAGTCGGATATGTGGAAGGAATAGCATGGACACCAGAAAAGGTGCCATCCCCCCAATGAGTACAACAGGTGTGCAAATCCTGGGAGTCATCGGTAGAAGCCAAACTAGTATGTGACACAGCCGAATGGGTAGTACCCGGGTATACCAACTAAGTAACGAAAGTGAAGTATGGGTGTGTACCTATGTGTGTGAGGTATAGCACGTGGGAAGCAAACATGGCAGGGTAGTCCACACAACCATAAAGGTACCCCACACCTGTAGGGCAGTCAATGTGCTACTCCAGCCGTGTCATGGCCCAACAACAAAAGTAGTGAGCTATCGGATGTGAGTAATTTGCATGTGAGGGGTGGATGGGTAATGGTAAAACCCGCAAAGGCGACACTGTGTTGTATGCAGAAAAGGTGAACCAGAGATATAGGAGGGGGCAGCGGGTGAAGTGGACATAAACACAAACACATGGAGAAACAGCTGCAAGATGAGCAGACAGGCCATAGTGTAGAACACAATCCCACAAACATATGTATCATGTAAATGTGCGATCAAAATGTATAGATATGTCACTGTCACATACCCACAGGTTGGTCCTGATGGAACTGGCCATAACAAATGCAACACACCTGGCTGCATAATGGGCTACCCAGCATACCCTCCACATCACACAACCCAGCCCCATAACAGAACGTCCACCAAATCCACCTGTACGTCGCCCACTGGTCCGTTGTAGGCACAGCTACACATACCGACCCCTACGCATATGTAGTAGGTATTGTCACCCTAGGCAGTGTCAGGATAGCAAACCATGTATTCCCTGCATGTTAAACCCCCTGCACATTTTCATAAAGCCAAAATACATTTCGATATCGTTTCTGTGTGGAATGGTCCAATTTCTGGAATATCCCTTACGGGATAAGTAACCTGTGTAAATAGTAGAACAGGTATGAAGACAAGATGTGCAATCCTGTACATATCTGGACACAAGTCAGAACATGAAGTACAGGTCCAAGACACTGTCCAGACCTGAGTGGTCATGCATAACCCAGTACCCAGGATAAAACACCTTCCCGTGATGCACGTGTCCCCACACAAATATGTGGGAGAATATATCGCACACTTGCATAGTGGCAAATGGCAGAAGGGTGAGGAAGACACCCAACATTAACAGGAGAACCCTGATGAAATGCGAGGGATACCTAGTGTGTGCCGGCGTCACTGACCATACCAGACAACCCGTGTGAGTTAGATATCTGGACAGAGCCGTGACTACAAGTGAGACAAAGGTACAACAGCAGGTACAATATGCAAAGATAGCTGTTAGAAGTTATTCATGTATGTGCAGTCTGAGTACCCGGGAAGTCCACTGGGTGAAGAAGTGCCCAGTAACAGCAGAGGCCCGGGTAGAAAAGCCCCACAAGCAATACAAGGAAATAAAGGCTACATAATGTTAAAGGTAAAATACAAGAGTAAAAGGCATACAGTCAGGAAATACACATGCATAACATGTGCATAATAAGACAGTGCAAATCCAGAGTTTGTAGTGGTAATACAGAAATGTACAACAATGACATACTGGGAGTCAAGTGAGTGTCAGCTAAGTTTGGTTAAGCTGGAGGGTAGAGAGGAGCAGGAGTATGGAGAGCTCAGAGGAGTGAGATCCGTAGAATGTATAACAGGTGCAAGCAGGAATATATCCATGTGGATGGATAAACATAGATATATCATAGAATGACAGTTTGCACAATGGCATTAATGTCCGGAGTATGAAGTCTGAAACTCAACTGTCTGCCAGCACATCCCGACATCTGTCCCTAATGCCGAGCTACTGCTGTGCCAGAACACAACAGCATATTACAGAGGTTCATACCATATCACTCAACTGTCCAGATATTCGCAGAATGACCTGAGTGTTGGCTCATAGTGTTGTGTGCCTTCGACAACCTGCGTCTGTCCGGTAAATAGGTGTGGATTGACATCACGAAATAATGAGCATTAAGTATAGCACTCCACATCCCACAGAAGAGTCATGACAATGCAAAACCTAGTATTCTATCAACGTTATAAGCTTGTAAGGAAACTAGTTAAAATGTGTCCCTCTTACCCTCCCCATCATGTAGGGTTTGCGCAGATTTGTTGCTCAAAGAGGTCGAGAGGTATGGTCCGTACATATGTACAGTAACAAGCCATGACATTTGTGTAATGTACAACTGCATACCTGTAGTCACAACATGTCCCAGAAAATGATCCCCGTATGAACGAATATAGGTAATAGTCAAATGTGAATGGGAACCCCCCCCCCTCACCGTGGAGTATGGACCGTAACAACACCACCCATAATATGTACAGCCAACAGAATAAGCTCCTGATAGGTGCCCAAACATGTGTCTATAAATACAGGTAAAATGTTCATAATAGGGAGATGCTCCCTGTCCACATGCTTCATCTGACATTTGAACTCAGCCAGGGAAGTTCCGTTCTTCAGGCGGACAAGCCCATACCCAGATCACTACATGAACACCCTGACAATCAGAAATGTGTATGTGATACGACTATATGCCCTGGTGTTCTGCATATCCTCGGAGTGATTAACAATGCAGCTGGGGTCCACAGCAGTAGGCAATATGGAATGTGTAATATGTAGTACCATGTTTCCCACAGCAGGGGAATGGATGCCTGTGTTGTAAGTGAAGCGGTGAGGCATATGTTGATGTAGCTAAGTACTATGTTGATGCATATCAATGAGGCGGAACAGCAACAGAATACTGTTTCCGGCATCCGTCCAACATGAATGCAGTCCCGGTTGACCTACGACCACTGCAGATATCCCTGTAAAGTGTAATGAATGTGTTCGTGCTGTACACACAGTTAAATACGTAAAGGTGAACTGTGTGTTTCACACCAGTCCATAAACCGGACTACAGATGAGTAAGTGTTACGGGCAGATGTATGAAAGGCCGCGCAAGCAGACATTTATTAAACAGAAGTAACCCACAACATGTAAATGCAAGTGCACCTGTGCGTGTGTGATCCGCTCACAGCATAGTAAATGAATGCTGTTTCCCCCACATTAGATATACATGTCTCAAACCTGTTAACCCCGTAAAGTATGAAACCGGACAAAGGCATGCAAACTACCGGTACAAATAGGGACAAACCCCAGATATGTGCCAGAATAAACATAGAAAGTGGATAGAATAACGGGTGTGTCAGTAGCATGGATTCTCTGAAGGGTATGCAGTTGTAACCTGAACTGCTTGCCAGTATTTCCCAACGTAAGTCTTAAATGAAATGCCACTACATTGCCAGATAGACACAAGTTTATGTAAAACACACTGAAGATAAAGAGGCAACCAGCTGTACACTCTGCGACAATCTGTACAGTGGAAAGGTATGGTATGGATATAGATATATGTGTATACACATAATCCACAGATGTAAACCAAAGCAAATTATGAAATGAGGATTGTACATGTATATATGTATACACAACAAACATATGTCCCGTAGATATGACATATGTACATAAATAGGCCACATTATAGCTAATATGGGTAGACAAACAAACATGAATAAACCGCTGCCTTCCAAACCAATGGCCAGAAAGTGACAGTCTAGCAAGTTCTACACTTTAAACATGCATATAGGTGTCCATTGCAGGACCCCAAAAATTGATCCATACGTAGTGTCAACCGACATTGACACAAAATAAGTGACCTCAGCAAATACGATATAGCTGTACATGCAACAGTAGCAGGTGCAAGGGTAATGACACGTGTCGATAGAATGTATGACGTACGAACTGATATCCGGAGAGTGGGGAGTGCATATAAGTGTCTCCACACTTCAGTTCAGCTCACATTAAACATGTGTAATGGGTACTGTGGAGGGGTGTCAGGTATGGGAATCATGGGTATGCAGAAATGGGCCTAGGTGTTGTTTGGCAGAGATTTCCTAGGCCCGCCCCGTGGGCGTGATGTGGGTATAGCACACACCTATATTCTCAATAATGGGGCAAACCATCCACTGGATATTGCGTAAACCATTTTGGGAATATGTAGGGCCCTATATCAGTGTCATGTAGGCGATTATCATGGATGGACATGCATACGACCAAGATGGTAACCATAACTGGCAAACTGTCAGAATAAGACAGCTGCACTAAGGCATAGTACATGAAATTCAAATAGGGACTATATTAGATATACCCCAGACAAAGTCAGAACGTTGATAGAATACTGGCATAGCCAGGAATACGAATGTTATGAGTGTTACTAATCATGACATAGAAATGTCAGTCACTATTATCTAACCGCACAGTTCGTAATGCCTTGCCAGTAATTTACCAGAAAGGCACATTACTATGACAAATGTAACAAGAACAAAGGTCAAACGTCAGGGTGTTTACCCATAATGTGTACAGGTTAGGAGTATGAAGGTAACCTGTCCAAAATACATGTAGAGAACTAGTGATACTAGGTGGACAGGTGAGAAGAAAGACATCAGGACAAATGACAAAACATGTACAAGTCATACGCATGTACTCCGACAAATGTGAATGACAACATATGCCCTGTGAAAGTCAATGTGGAAGGTTAATAGACTCAAAAGAAATGTGTCCCTCAGGGTGTCATGCAGTGTCACCGTTACAATGTCCAGTCCCCCATACTCGTACGTGAGCTCTGCCACTGACGGAAAGCGCAAATACCAGCGTACACATACGGTACATGATAGACTAATTAATGTGGATAAGCAGCTGTTGGCCTGTGTGAGGAATACAACCCTCTGGGTGGGTGTGTCCTGCAATATAAATGTAATGGCATGTGACCTGTGATGCCACCATACAGTGTGTGTATTGGTGTCAGAAAGTTGATATCTTGTATCAGACACATACTCCGCAGCTGTACAGATTTACGCAGAATGTGCAGAGTTCTACCTCATATGTTTGGTGTGTTTCACGTAACATCAGTACCATTCTGGCAAATTCCTGATAACTGAAGTCATGAAATAATGACAAACATGTGAGTTTAAGACACCAAATCCATCAGAAAAGTCATACTAAATCAAAACCTATTATTGTGTCAACTATCTACGTTTGTAAGAGCAACATGTCAATACTGCCCCTATGTGTCCCACTATCAGTAAATGTTTTGTCCAGATGTTTGCTTTAGGAGGTGGAGTGGTATGATCGGAAACAGATACATGTGTGAGGAAACAGCATTATCGACTGCAAGATAACGCAGAAGGTATGAAAAGCACTGCAGTAGGACGTTCAGTACTGTCCGCAGGTATGTGCTGACATGTCAAATCAGCAGTCTACATGAAGTACCTATAGGGCTGTCACCTTTACAAATGATGATAGTGGGACATACCCACAGCCATGCACACAGCACAAATAGACATACACACAGCAAAACTAGGCCATGATACATGAAGCCTCCAGCGTGTACGAGTAGAGTGAGAGTACAGCAAGGATAGATGTCTGCCAAGCTATACAGCAAATGTCTGTAAGGGCGTGTAACACCGTCCGTAACACGGATGTTGCATGTACAATGTTGGGATTTGCAACATACCCCATTGGTATGTGAAAGCTATGCAAATATGAGATACATGAAACAGTCAGCAGTCCGTGCAAGAGCAGAGTTATGGGCAGAATATATATATATAAATATATATATATATATATATATATATATATATATATATATATATATATATATATATATATATATATAGATACAGACATACACACACACACACACACACACACACGCACACACACAGACACACACACACATGTGGCAGGGTTGTGAGCAGAACATGAACATAACCACTGTACCACACAACAGCATTACGCAGAGACAGAGCGTGCAACCGTGAGTAGTAGATCACGGAAATCACACAGGCATACGTCTAGCCTGTAGACAGCGGCAACAAAGGCAAAGACACCGCACAGATGTTATAGTGAGTGAATACTGTAAAAGCAATATACTGTTGTCATGCAGCTGGAAACACAAACACACACTTGGCAGGGCTGGGAATCGAACTTACACATAAGTGCCCTATCACACTACAGCATGATGCATTTACAGAACGCACTACCGAGATTACTAAACACAGCAGACCCACAGGCATTCTTCTAGGTGCGTGTCAACATCTGCAAAGACGTCAGCAGGATATATCTGTGGTGCGAAGCATCTAAAAGCATAACCTGAGTCCCCAGGCGGATGGGAGCATACACACACACACACACACACACACACACACACACACTTGGCAGGGCTGGGAATCAAACTTACACCTAACTACCCTATCACACTACAGCATGATGCATTTCCAGAATGTGCTACCGAGATTACTAAACACAGCTGACTCACAGGCATTCTTCCAGGTGCGTGTCAACATCCGCAAAGGCAAAGATGTCAGCAGGATATATCTGTGGTGCAAAGCGTCTAAAAGCATAACCTGAGTCTCCAGGCAGACGGGAGCATACACACACGCACACACTTGGCAGGGCTGGGAATTGAACTTACACCTAACTACCCTATCACACTACAGCATGATGCATTTACAGAATGCGCTACTGAGATTACTAAACACAGCAGACCCACAGGCATTCTTCTAGGTGTGTGTCAACATCCACAATGGCAAAGATGTCAGCAGGATATATCTGTGGTGCGAAGCATCTAAAAGCATAACCTGAGTCCCCAGGCGGACGGGAGTATACACACACACTTGGCAGGGCTACGAATCGAACTTACACCTAATGACCCTATCACACTACAGCATGATGCATTTACAGAATGCGCTACCGAGATTACTAAACACAGCACACCCACAGGCATTCTTCTAAGTGTGTGTCAACATCCGCAAAGGCAAAGACGTCAGCAGGATATATCTGTGGTGTGAAGCATCTAAAAGCATAACCTGAGTCCCTAGGCGGACAGGAGCATGCACACACACACACACACACACACACACACACACACACACACACACACACACACACACACACACACACACACACACTTGGCAGAGCTGGGAATCGAACTTACACCTAACTACCCTATCACACTACAGCATGACACATTTACAGAATGCGCTACCGAGATTACTAAACACAGCAGTCCCACAGGCATTCTTCTAGGTGCGTGTCAACATCTGCAAATGCCAGGACGCCGGCAGGGATTGTATAGAGAGTGTACGATCAGACATAGTACTGTCCCACAGTAGACATATACAACCACACGGCAGTGGTGTACTTGGGGCAACTATACATGTATGGAGCACTACAACAACAATATATAGACACAGTACGCACCACAGACAGTACACCCTTCCAGATAGTCACCCAGTGTGTACTCGGTAGGCATCCATCCTGACGTTGAAGATGGACATCCGTTGCCTGGATGACCACCATGGCAATACAGGATGTCAACAGCCATGCCCATGCACAGAGGGACATCACCGACATAAGGTGTCACTGGCCATGGCCACACACCTGGTAATATACGTCAGTTCGGACTGTACTGTGTGTCGATCTACACAATGGCATACTGGGCATGCTCACACACTTAGCTGTTGCAAAGGGCCGTCTTGCATGCAGATGAAGTGTAAACATGGAAAGTCTCAGTTTGGACTGTACCGTGTGTCCGAGTGTAAACACAGAAGGTCTCAGTTTGGACTGTACCATGTGTCCATCTACACAACTGCGTACATGGACTGTACTGTGTGTCCATCTACACAACAGCATACTGGGCATGCTCACACACTTAGCTGTTGCAAAGGGCCATCTTGCATGCAGATGGAGTGTAAACATGGAAGGTCTCAGTTTGGACTGTGCCGTGTGTCCATCTACACAACTGCGTACATGGACTGTACTGTGTGTCAATCTACACAACAGCATACTGGGCATACTCACACACTTAGCTGTTGCAAAGGGCCATCTTGCATGCAGATGGAGTATAAACACGGAAGGTCTCAGTTTGGACTGTACCGTGTGTCCATCTACACAACTGCGTACATGGACTGTACTGTGTGTCCATCTACACAACAGCATAATGGGCATGCTTACACATGTAGCTGTAGCAAAGGGCCATCTTGCATGCAGATGGAGTGTAAACACGGAAGGTCTCAGTTTGGACTGTACCGTATGTCCATCTACACAACTGCGTACATGGACTGTACTGTGTGTCCATCTACACAACAGCATACTGGGCATGCTCACACACTTAGCTGTTGCAAAGGCCTGTCATGCATGCAGATGGAGTGTACACACAGAAGGGCACAGTACAGAAGGGCACAGTAAGGTATAACTGTCCTCACGCACAGGGCGGTCACACATGCAGTGACCTGTACACACACAGCTGCCATCACAGCTGTCACAGGTGCAGGTCACACACGTACACACTGCAGTGTACACTGTAGCTGTCAAGTCAGCACCATGTCGTCGGTGCAGCACTACACAGCCTTACAGTACCACAACACCATGTGGCACATGACCACTGGGCTGTACAGGTGTGTACACCAGCTGTGCAGAGTGCACATGTACCAACAGGGATCCAACAGGTGTTATGCATTGCAATGATACCAGTATACATGAACAGGTTGGCTCAAGACATACCACGGCCCTTACACAGCTGTGACACCTAACTGTTGCTGTACACCAATGAACACATGTCTGGATATGTCATACATGTGATTGTGTGGATGTGTGCATGGACTGCACACACAACACATACATACATACATAGCCTTTGATGTACCTCGTGCATAACAGTGGCCTAATCAATGCTACACACGCGAATGGAAGGTGGGTCCATGTCTGTTGAATGCTCACACTACAGGGGGTAGCAATGCTGACCGGGACACATACCCTTGTACTGGTCACCTGTGACACCCATGATATCATACCACAGTCCATGTATTATGTATGTCAACACACATGTCCAACAATAGCAATGCAAACAAACATGGCAACAGGAGACACATGTGACATCTGTACTGTGCATGCAGCAACCATGCATGTGCAGTGGCCGATGTCCGTAACATAGTTGCACCTAACTACGACATGCAGTCGCAATGCAGACCCATCATTGACACCTGTATACGGTGACATACAAACAGCATGTATGGATGGATGTGTGTACATAACGTGGTGAACCACCTGTGTAGAAGTATGTGTGCAGGGAGTGGCTCACAATTGTGTCACACACCATCCTATCATGCCATGTGCAAACAGTACGCTATGTCGCTGTTACGTGACGGTGCTGACATAATGCATACACAGCGGTCAGGTGTTACCAACTATATGTCACATGGCACCTGTAACACCTACAACCTCCTGTGTGCATATAGCAGCACATTTGCCAGATATAGCATTGGTACACATAATGCAATCAATACCGCTGCATGTCTATCAAACGTGTCAGCATATGGCAGGTGTATCATTCCCAGCACTGCCATGTGTGTCCGAATGTGTGACCAGAGATGCCACATATCGCGGGGAATATATCCCAGTTGTTACACATCCCTGTACACCATTGTAGAGATCTGTACATACGTCAGTGTGGGAAGCATGACGTCGGCCGGTGTGGTGCATCACACACGTTGGCTGTCCGTATACACATGTGTGGTCACCACAGTGTGTGTGTGTCTGTATGTATGTCTGGTGCTTGGTGAGGGTGTATGCTAATATATGGTGAGAAATGATCAATAACCCCACATGGTGACTAACCCGTAATGGTGATGCAGTGCACTACCCTGTTGATGCCATAGGTCCCAGCCATACTGGCTACCTGTGCATGTTCCTTCTCTGTGACACGTCGTGTGGGTGCATAGTACTGTGAGGGTGATGACCACATAGGCAAAGGTCCCCACCTGCACACTATGGTGTGTGCGTTATAGTGGTGTACACCCCGTGAATGTAGCCATGTTCCCGTACTGTTACAGGGTCCTACTGCTGCACAGTGTGGCCTTCAGCTACCAAGTGACACCTCACATCATCATTGGCCAGACCGCTGTGTACAACCCCTGCACCATGTCACCATACCTGTAATGTGTCCTGCTATGTATGTTACGTCTCTGTCCAGTGTAGCCTGTGGCACTGACCACATGTGTCAGGTGCAGTATATGTGCGGACATCTGTGTCATGTTGGTGTTTCCAACAGTCAGGTTGAGGGTACATGTAGCATGCTGATATTGCCAGACGTGCCTGTGAGTAATCCACAGTTACACGTGGGGGACTGCAAACACTGCTACCTGTAGGCTCATGCAAGTACACCATAGTAGGGAACCAGGGTATCACATCCAACATGGTGCTACAGATGTAACCGACACACATACCGTGAACACATCACAATGCATGCTGCACCTGCACTACATGGTATGACCGGTGCATGTCGACAGTACACAACCTATGTCACATACACATCTCTCAGTATTCACACACAACCACTGCAACATACACATCCATCACTATGCATACACAGGTAATATTACATACACCTCTCACTATTCTGTTCACCCTGTGCATCAGAATATTCGTGCATAACCCTGCACCGATGGTGTGGATGACAGGGATGCAGCACAGGCTTCATCATATGCAGAGGGTGATATGTTTGCCAGGGGCAAAGGCTGTACCAATGGATAACATCATGTGTGTGTGTAAGGGCCGGTGAGTTGATTGGACATGCCTGTTCAGAATGCATGTGGATGTTGTGGAGCCCTACAGTTGTGTTTGCTGTGTGCGTGTATGTGTGAACACAGTTCTGCCATTTGTGAGGCCTACACGGGGTGTAATTGACAGGCCCAGATTGTACAGAGCAGGTTGTACAGCTCACTGTGTCCGTCCACGGCCACGTGACCTGTGCCTACCTGGGGTTGCACGGGCATTACCAGGTGGAGGTACAGAGTGGCTACTGTCCAACGACACATGTCCGCTGGAACCATGTCCCCACTGAGAACGTCCAGGGCCACGTCCATGTGGCCTGCTGTGTCCTGGTGTTGACAGCGCAGCACCAGCTGCACTGCTACTGCTACCGGCACTATGGGAGCGGGCATGTGAGGTGGCACGCTCACGTCGACCTACACTAGGTTGTGTTGCTGGCCTATGTCCACATGGCCTATGCCTCACTCCTACCAGATGTTCCAGCACAGACAGCTCCCGCTCGCGGATTGCCATGCCTCGGTCAAGGATTCCAACCATTTCACCTAATCGCCTATCCAGAACATCAGCAATCTGCTGTTGAGCATTTGCCAATGCCTGGATGTTGTCATTTAGGGTATGGATAGCAGCCCTCTGCAGCCTCTGCCCTTCTCTGTTCTGCCGTTCAGCACGTGCCTGTGCCACCATTACAGTCTGGAACATGCATCTGGTGATACCAGCTGCTGCGCTCTGTCCTGCAGGTGCATGTCTGCCAGAGGTCCTCCTATGAGCAGCACCGGCCACATGCCTGTGTGGCACATCTGCAGTCATTACACTGACACCATGGTGTGTAGACACACCTTATGTAGCCACCACATGTTCCTGTTCCACACTAACAGATGCTGACTGTCCTTCCTCTATGGCCACTGGTGATGTGGTATGTGTTGGCAGCAGAACTGTGTGCGGGGAAGAGGGGGACATAGCTGGGATGGTAACCATTGGCACAGATTCAGCCCCTGACAACCCTGCCTGTACCTCATGCATATGTTCATCACCACTAGTATCTGTGGGGACACTAACATCAGATGGACAGAAGGAGAGTAACGCACCTACAGCACCTGTGAATGCAAAGAAATACTGTAAACACAGACACACACACACACACACACACACACACACACACACACACACACACACACACACACACACACACACACACAGACACACACACACACACACACACACACACACACAGACACACACACACACACACACACACAAACACAGACACACACACACACACAAACACAGACACACACACACACACACACACAAACACAGACACACACACACACAAACACAGACACACACACACAAACACAGACACACACACACACAAACACAGGCACACACACACAAACACAGACACACACACACACACAAACGCAGACACACACAGACACACCATGCATGTGATTTGTCAGATGGCATGCAGCATGCCTGCGATACAGCAGAGGGCATGCAGCTCAGACATTAATAGTGTTAGTAAGCATACCTCCCTGGGGTGCACACTACAGCAAGCAGGTGTCATATCAGTAGCCATGCAGTTCACACAATCATGGTAGTATGCATGCATCCCCGTGATACACCATGTGGCCCAGAACAAGATAACAGTACACATGGCTGACATTACCTTGACATGTAATCTGCTGACATGTGCATTAACATGCATACATGTCTGACACAATGGTGTCCTGACACGTGTACAGCATCTTAATGAGCTTCACATTGCAGTGTTGTGTGTATGCCCTACAAATAGAATGCATGTTTAGCAAATGTGCATGAGCATGGAAGGGTAGTGTGAGCCGTCTACATTGCTATACAGTGTGAAGTACAGACACTGTGCCATTGCCTGGCACCATGAGGTATCTATGTTGCTGTAGAATGCATAATATGTACACATTGCATAGCCATAACTGCAACACAAGTCATGATGTTCAACAGATCGTATATGGTAGACTTCAGTGACACCTCCAGTAGCTGTGCACAGGCTTTTAGGTTGTCCAGTGTACCACATCAACTGTATAATCGGTCAACTAAGGCTATAATTGGACCATGTGTGGACAATGTGCAACAGGGTGTATACACATCCCATGTACTGTGTGGCTACATGTCTCTGGCCATCCCCCATGGCCATGTGTGCACATGTGTTGGCCAATTGTGTGTGATGGCCATCTATCTCACATGTCTGTGTTGTCCCATATGACATACACCCATAGATGTCAGATATGTCACAATCCACAGGGCTATGCAGACAACGGGTTGTATGTTTGGTATGTGGGGTATAGGTCATGTGATAGTGTGACAATATTGCAGATAGAACGCTACATGTCTGGGACATGTCAGGTGGCACATCACAATGTGTGCACCCAATGCAGGGGCATATGACACAATGGTGACACCTGTGGGCTGCCCATATCACAGCTCACTGTGTGATACTGTGTGCATACCACACATGTTGTTCCAATGCATACTACATATGCCTCCATTGTAGAACACCTCCACCGTTGTATGCACAGCTGACCACACATGTTGCAATGACAAGTACTGTGGTTTCAAGTCAGTGTAGCATTTTGTTTGCATATATTGCACATGGGTGGCCTGTGTGAATGATGGGTGATGTGACCTGCATATCGTGACTGGAACAAACATCAGGTGTGCAAGTGTTAACTGGCCACATGGCAAATGGATCTACACTGTAACATGCCTGATACTGATGACAGTCTCACCTGCAACGGACTCATGTCTGTGCGGCACACCAGAGGTACCTGTATAGGGGTGACACACCAGTATGAACATTATCCATGACTGTATGACAGCCACAGGTTGCACTGTGCATGTGAACACATTCACCTGTGTAATAGCATATAGTATGCACATGTGTGCATACACAACATAGCATACTATAGTATGCAGCATGTGTGTCCACATACCTTGCATATGTTGCTACTTTACATAATGTACAGTGACACATGCAACTACATGGGATATAATAGCCATATGTGCAGTACTGACTTACCAGGCAACTCCAGGCTCATTGGTTGGGAGACACCCACCTCCAAGATGGCAGCTAGTGTTTCTGGATGCTGTTCCCTGGGTGTCCCCAGACTGGCCAGTAGCTCCTCTGTGTGTGTGAGTGGGGGCTGGGTTGGTGGCCCACCACCTGTTCCACCTTGTTCCCTGGTGATTGCAGTGGCACACTGTTTTGCATGTCGTATCAAGTCTGTGCAGTGTCTGCGCACCTGCTGGTAGGTGCGGTTATGGCCACCCACATCGTTCATCCTCCTGCGTAGATCCTGCCACAGGTCATCCCGCTGCTGGGCATGCTGTGGCACATGGCTGAAGAACAAGTCATAGTTGTCATGGAGCTGTGGGATGAGGACATCATCCTCCTGGCGGCTATATGCTGGGAGGCATGTACAGGGCATTATCTGTAAGACATAATGATGGTGACAGGTCACAGTTTCAGAGATGTACAGAGATACTGCTGCACATACATTTCTATGATATCTACTACATCTGTACAGTTATCTTTGCAAAGCATCATGACACTGACACGACTGACGTGTTTGTGTCACACACGTCACACCCATTATGCATTGGATATCATCACCATATATGTGTGTCACCTCATTACAGTGTTCATACTCCATGTAAATGCTGTCTTGCTGTGGGCATGTCTATTTGCCTGCACTTGTGTACTTACCTATCTGCACATGCCTGGATGTGTCCACGGTAATGCTGTTGACCTGGATGCTGTGTATATGTCACATATCAACACAGACACAGCCGTAATGGGCTTGAGCAGTGACAATGTACACATACGCATGGACACCTGTACATGCATGTGTTTTGCCATATACATCTACACAGCACTGTACAACTGTTCAACATCCTGCCACGGATCGCCTGTATTGCACATGTGATAGACATGGGACAGTGGCTAGTCAGACGACATTTGCAGGGATGGTTATCAACCATAGCATGTGCGGGCACAGTTTCCAAGCTGTAACAGACAGCCATTATACCACCGCAAGGTGCATCAGTGCCACATTACTGATCCAGTCAGTTGATAGTACATCTACCATGCAGCCATCACACCATGTATGACTGGGATGACATGTGCAGCTTTGATGGACAGGGTTGCATGGTATGGCAGGGGTATGTCACATATATGGCACAGGGATCTGTCCAGCCTGTGGCGATCCTAGTATTAGGACGGTGGCTGTCCATGACATATGTCTTATAGATCAGGATATGGACATGTAGCATGTCCATCATCATAGTGTAGCAAATGTCTTTCAGCAAGGTAGACAGCATGCTGCATAGTGGAGGTGAGGATTGTGAAGGCTGGTATCGCACATCCATGCATAGCCATTACCCCTTAAAGGTGGTATGTGATCCAATATTGGTCACCACAGTGCTGTATATGCCTGTCCAGTGATCTCCATGCTCATGGATGGCACCCTGACATGACATGGGTACCTCATATGACTACCTAAGGGGCCTGGAGATGTCACCAAGTCGGGGGGTGCACTGCACAGCACCTTCCCTTACACAGTGTCCATAATGTTGACCACAGCCTAGGTAGTAGTTTATGGGTACAGGGATGTTCACCTTGCGGTGACAATGCTGGTATCATCCATCAGACTGTGCACATATGTCACACACCTCACCCACACAGCCCATTCTGTATGTTGTTCACAACACTGACACAGCTATACTGATAGGTCATGGCCATTCACAGCCTTACATACACAGTTGCCTAACATTTGTCTGTGTGGTATGGGCTACAATGAGGGTGGGGTACAACACATTAACCCTGTTCTACTGTAGCTGGCACTGGTGTGATGTGCACATGTCACTCTTGCACTTTTGTAGTTGTGAGTCTGTCAACAGGCCACTGGTGGAACACTCATGTGACATACAAAGGTATTTGTAATCAAATATCCGTGCTGTCTTGTACATCTGTACTGCTAACATCTACAGTGATAATGGTTCATGGACATGCACACCATACCCAGCAGGGTTATAGTGCGGTGCCACCCAAAATGACTGTCATCACCACTTGTGGGTTGATATTATCCAACACCCTATCTGTATTGTATGGTCATGCTAGGCACTTGTTCAGAACTTGTGAGCATGTCATGAGCTACTGATTACTATAGCAGCCATTCCACACCATTTCCCACAGGTACACTGGCTGTCCTACACTTCCCAGCTTGCTTATGGTACAACAGCTGTTGTACACATGTAACGCACATATCCTGTGGGACATGGTTGTATATACAGGCATGTCCAACTGTCACGTACCAGTGCTACTGCCTGTCTATATGAGGGATATGTTGTACATGTGGCAATAGAGCAATTGTCTCATGTACACATTCAATGCTCACCTCCCAACATACGACACTACAGCCTGTGGGGGATGCACTTTTGCAGCCATGCTGGGTGCATAGCTCTCACGTGTACCTCATTACGAGGAATGTACCTCATTTGGGGTTCTAAAAGGTGCATGTTCTTCAAGGTTCCACATTGAAAGGGTCTGTCACACATTCATTGTTGGAAATTGTTTACCTGCTAGCCATGGCTAAATAGATGGGAATCATATTAATTCATTAGAATATCTTTTTTATACGTAAAACCAGCCTATTTTAGCCATCATATGCCCTTGCTAGTTGAAGCTGTTAGCAAGCCAGTTGTAAGTGTTCACGTTTTGCTCATTTGTCACACAGTATGAGGGCTAATGTTCTTCATTTTGGGGACAGGAGGTCGACAGCTATGGCTGGGGGAATGTTTCACCAACCCTGACTGCACCTGACAGTCATTTGGGGATGTGTAACATTCGCAACACACCCCAGCCATCACATAGTCTCACATGATATACACCACTGGCCACACCTACGAGGACAACTTGTGCAGTACGTCTCCATACTCAGTGTAGGCACCAGAGGTAGCCCCCATCATGGAAGACAACATCACCAGCTTATAGCCCACAGACTCATGTGTGCCCATCACATACAGCCAATAGGGAGTTATAACATTCACAACACACCAGTCATAGGTGACTCTGTAGGGAGTCACACTACAGTTCCACACAGCAGGCTACACAAGGCGATAGTCACTTACATCTTGCTGTCGGGTAATTGCTTCTGCAACATAACCTATGCACCCATGCCACACCTCACCAGGTACGATGTGACTGTCATTCTCCATGTTAGTGTGACTGCTCTGTGATGCTACTTCACAGACTAAGTGTGCAGGGACATGCAATAGCTCACCAGTCTTACAGCCCTGAGGGTGTGGACCAAGCCCTGGGGAGCATTTTGCATTCGTCCGGACACAATACCACTGTACAATGACCAACTGTGTCACTTCAACAGTTGCCTATGCTGCTATTGTCATTCCACAGGCATCTGGTATCTGTCCGCTTTGACTGACCTGGTCAAACACAATGCTGTGGCACAAATGACTTGCACCTGTCAGCCCTGGGAGTACAGCTCACATGTAAGGCTCTTGCTGTTTCTATACTGCCTGTCTTGCACAGTTTCCAATAACTGTCACTGGCAGGATGGGAACTGGCAGGCACGACATGGGGTCATGTGACACAATGCTTGCATCTTCCTCTGTGACGCACGCAGGCAAGGCACACCTTATAATGCACCACTCAAACATCTCTGCAGTGACTGGGACCTGCCTCAAGGCTCTGCAGAGCACACCTGCAATGACAGGTTATAGACAGACCATACCTTTCAGGCACATACCTGGACCGGCACAGCCACAACTGAGGGGTTCCCATATCCCACTATGTTTTGCACACATCCTGGCAAGTTACTTAGCACAATGCATCAGAGGTGCTCCATGTGCAACTAACTGTGTCCGGGACCGCTATACACATTGTAACAAGCTACAGAGTCAACATCATACCCCATGGTTAACATACCTTCTTTGTTGGTATATTGGACAGTGGGCCTCAGACAGCTACTACTGATGTGTGACTGACACTACCCCACACTTAACTGGGATAGCCACTCATGTACCGACACATCCATGAGTCATAACCTCCACTCTGCTGGATCAACCCATACACACCACCTCCAAGACCTACATTAACCTTGGCATGAACGCTACCACCATGTGACTGGTGTTACACACCTGGGGTTATCCCCTCATTGGTGGATTCCGAACATATGCTAATCAACCTTGTTAGCCACATCCCGGCACCACACCCATCACAGCATACACAGTACATGAGTACTACAACACCTACTACAGACATCTGCTGACAGCGGTTGTTAACGTCATGACACCTGTGCAGATGGACAATGCACATACAAATGCTGACACATACCCCAGTGCACTTCATTAGCATGTACACAACTGCATGGATCATGCTATTCCACACAGAGCCATGATGGTACACACCAGATAACAGATCTCTGGTGATCATGTTCCATGGACATATGATGTACAACAACAGGTGTAGGCTGTTGCACAGTGGTGTACATTCCCATGTGTGGGTTGGCTCACTGGTCAGCAGTGGTGGGGCCACAAGGTCCCTCATCACATACTCCAAGACTAGCTACGTAAACATGACTGCCACACATTCTGGGGTGTACCACCAGGCATTATGGTGGTATGTCAGTAGTCGATGGCAACACCCACATCTGCTGTCACATACAACAGTCACTCAGGAACATTACAGACCCAGGTGATGTTGGCAACATGCTGGTGGATGGATTCAATGCTAACATTACACCCTCTCACTCACTACAGGGCCACAATCCATACATGAACATTGTGGTGTCCCTCTGGTCACACCTACACAGTACTGACCTACACTCTATATGTCCTGGGACACTGGCCCCATGTCACCTTCCAACATCCCAGGCTGTGATGTCCACCAACCTCTGAATGACATGTCTCCCCACTAGGCCACCATATTCAGTAATAGCCTTGTTTCAGACATTGTAGCCCCTGAATGGCACACAGCAGCATTTATCACACTACACACAGGTGGCACCACAATGCACGAGTGGGACTATAGTCCTACACTCCTGACTGGACTGTTCTGCATGGCTATGGGGTACATCATCAAGGATGTAATTCACAGAGACATTGTTAGGCTCCCGTCCTTTGCTGCCACCATGGTTGGGCTTGTTAGGGCCAGAGCATGGCCCCTACACATGGTGGACTCCTTTCATACAGTTACCAGGGCAGTTGCTGATGGTACGGGAGTCCACACATCCTACATTGTCCTCTCATTGCCTTTCAGCACCATTCCCCATTCTGGTATTGACAACATACACATCCACCTGCACATCGTACCCTGTGTCTCAGGATGTTATGCAATGTGGCTCATGGACAGGACACACACAGTGAGGCCAGCATACCATAGTACCTACTACATGTCAGGTACATTTGGCATACAACAGTCCTCAGTCATAGGGCCCCTCATGTTCAGTATATGCTTCCCTGTGGAACAGGCTAGCACAGGGTACTTTACCTGCCTAGCTTTCAAACCCCTGCATACAAAGTGCCATGATTGCTCCACCAGCTGATACTGACTCCATCCATATGGGTGTCGCTGTGACAGATACATGATATGACTATCATGGCATCAAGCTGCATGACACAAGGTGCATGCACATCACCTTTGCATTACACCATTCACCCACTGACTATCACATGGGTGTTAGTCCCCTACATACATATCACATTGTACATGTTTGCAGTACACACATATGTCACACCCACTCCTGTGGTTACTGTATTGCCACTGTGGCGTGGATATCCTTCTCTACATGGCCACACCTATCTGTACTGGGTGTGTAGCTGGTACATAGGCACCCATTGTACCTCTGAACTCAAGAAATCTACACACATTCAAGGGTACACCGCCCTATTTAGGGTGTACCTTACACAATAGCTACAGCTTTACATACCACGACATTAACACACCATGACGTTTACTGAGCTTCGACAGTTTATGCATGCGGCTGCACTACGGACACCACATCTGTACACATTTGCATACTACATACTCAGGGGTGACCTCTGCTGATCAGACAGGGCCCATGTCCACAACATTATTAATGGATATACTCCTCATACGCGACATAAGCAGAAGCCACTGTGAGCAACATGCTCATGGATATGTGCACACACGCCACAATGAGTGGGATGTGCTTGAGAGTTACATTCCCAAACATGACACTCACCATGCTTTGCAACATAAGTCCTATGTACATCACGCAGGGACACTCAGTAGCACTGTTCATGTGATACCTCCCTTGGTGGTTGGGAGACACATGTAGGCCTGGGATCACTGCAGTGGCTGCACTGTTCAGAGGTGCAGGTAACACATGGCTCTGCTGTTCACAGGACACTACCCTAGAGAGGTGCCACTAGTGTGAACACTGTAGTTGTGCTTACACATGGCCTTGCCAGACTGCATAGTACCCCACTATGCACCTGTGAAGCTATTACATGTCCTTTGTGCATGGTTACTTGGTAGCCCTTCCATTTAGATTGGCTATCATGCTATTACAATGTCCCATGCCTACAAGCCATATGTATCCTGTTATTGTACATGCCAATAGACGATACCTGTGGTATGCATGATATGCCTGTTATGCTGTGTAGAATATCTGTCATATCTACCTACAATACTATACATTACACATATTTCACATAGTATCCCATAATGCAAAGCATACTTGCACAGCAGGACCACCTTAGATATGTCATTAACGTTATATGCCCATACACATGCGTGCTGTGACAGTATATCAACATATACTATCCCCTGCTATGGCACGTCCTTGTTGGACATACCCTACCACTGACGGCGGGTTGTATGGAATTGTTCTGTTTAATGCCCTCATGTAGCATCCCTTGTGGTGTCTGTGCTGTGTACCTTGTGTCCCACTGCTGGACGCACAGTTTCTACAAGCATTAGTATGCTCAGCAGGACATCACTACATAAATACCTTTCCCCACTTTATGCATTGTGGACACGTTTAATTAATGCAAACCAGGCTATACATACAGTAAAACTAATTAATACAGATCATGCTATACATAACCTTACATATTGGGTGTTCTACATACCTTGTTATCTTTACGGCATTTCGTTTCTATCTCTCTCACAGTGTTTCAACTGGTATTTGGTATGAGCATACGGTTTGAATGTCTGCCAAGTCATCCTTATATACGTCGATACCTGTAACATTTGGATTCATCCCACCAATTGGTGTTCCTGAGTGACTAATTACTTGCATATCAGCTGTGCAGCTACTCCATTCGCCAATTAAGCGGCAACAGTGGGGTATAATTGAATTCACCACTTGGGCGTTGCCTATTTGCCCTACCTTCGTGGAGACGGTCTGTATTGTGTTTTGTTATGTGTAATTGCAACTGCTATGCATGGAGGCAAGTATACTTTGGATTCATGTCCCCCGTGGATTGTGTGTGACAGGTAGAGTATTTGGTTCAACATGTGGGTGTACCTGTCATCCCAACGTCTGATAAAGGAGTATTGCACACAAAACCTGTAACATGGCTGTTTGTTCCATTATACAACGCCTGCAATTCTGCATGACGTCTTTAACTGTGTCTCTCACACAGTATGTTGAGGGTTCTGCAGTTGTAATTGACTGACTGGATGTTTGTGCTGCTATTACAGTCTGTATTGCTTTAGTTTCTAGTGTGGGGGATGTCGATGGGTGTACGTAGCATATACAGGTTTGTGGGCCTGGCATTTCTACATAAGCCATGTGGGCTCTGTCCCTAATTAGAGAGCTTACAGTTAGTCGACTTATGTTAAGGGATTGTACGTTGGACCATTGTTAATTGGTTTCTATATCGTCTGCAGGTGAGCTTGCTACTTGTATACCTCTGTAATTGCAGTGATATATCAAGGGATATGTGTAAGTGACAGCTATCCCTTGTATTTCTGTCCCAGATATTTGCAGTCATTGTGGTTGTGTTGGTAAAAGAGCCTGTTTGCCATGGGTTGCTACCTTTTCATATGGTCATTGTTGGACACTTGCGGGACACACAGCAGTGTTTACAGGCCAACACGTAGCCACGGTCAGTACACAGGTTAGCACATACTTTTATCCTCAATACATATCTATTGTTGTGTGACTTTGGCTACTTATCATATTGTATGTAACAGTAATGTTTCTTACATACAGGCATAACTATTAAATACGACTATTACATTATATATGGGACATATTTATGTCCTACCATCTCGGACATTTGCCCTTTGTACTGTTTTATGTCAGGACACACCTGCCCAGGGTGGGGCTGTCCCTCCTACTGTGGGACAGGTAGTAACCGTATGCCTACGGCTAGCTATACCCACACCTACCGTACTGATCTGCCTCTGACTTGGCACTAACAAACACATGTTGCGGACACACACACACATTACAGTCACACGGAGATGCACACGGCACCCTCAACGCACACTTACACAGACTACGGCACTCACAAACACAGTTGAACACAGTACCTACGTGGACCGCAACACTGGCAGCAGTGACTAAATGTCCCTTCATATCATCATACTATTACTCGCGGCTGTACTGTTCCGGTACTGTGTTCTATTGGTCTTTCAACCTCGTGGTTACACATGTCTGTATGTTACACATTCCATGGTTGGTGGTATCCTATTTATTTGTACCTCGAAGGTGTTATGAATGTTGTTGAACTATCTATTATATTTGCAGATATCGCTGTATCCATCTATATCACCATATATCACTCTATTGCCCTTTCTATCTGTATTATATATATGCATATCTGTACATATCTATATATATCTATATATATCTATATCTATATATATATATATATATATATATATATATATATATATATATATATATATCTGGTGGGGAACGTGACAGGCACACAGCACCACCATATGCTGTAAGACTCATGTACTGTTCAGGTGTTGGCATTCTGTGTTCCACTAGCTGTTGTGTTTACAATGTTTGAGGGCTGCCTATGTAGGAGTCACACATTGGGCCACCTATACATTACAATTTACAGGTGGTCATGTTTGTGTGCCATCCATTTTACTGTGTGTGCAGGTGGAGAGGTGTCAGTCTGTAGGGGCCTACACTGTCAGGGTATGTGCTATACGTTCCCTCTTTGCCAAGGCGTAGGCATATTGGGCACACCTCCATCTGCCTACTGGGGCTGGCACAGTGTGTTCATGGTCTGAATCCCTCTGTGCCTGTATTGGCCTTGGCAATTGCGGTGGGCTATGAGGGCCTTCACCATTTTGTCCCTGCTGCAGCTGCTTCTGCAGGATCATATTATGTAGCATGGCACATACTATGACGATGTGGGCACACGTGCCTGGAGAGTACTGCAATGCTCCACCAGATGTATCCAAGCACCAGAACCATGATTTCAGCATCCTGAACACATGCTCTATGATGATTCTGGTTTGTGCGTGTGCCTCATTATGGCGTTCTTGCATGGGTGTGTGTGCATTTCTGATGGGAGTCATCATCCACGGCTCCAGTGCATAGCCAGCATCCCCCACAAGATGGCCATGTGGGATGTCCCCCCTGACAAATACCTGATACAGCTGTGAGGCATGCCAGATATGGGAGTCATGGTAGCTTCCAGGGCTGCCAGCACACACATCCATGATAATGCCCTGGGCATTGCACATGACCTGGTAGTTGATGGAGTGGAATCCCTTGCGGTTTATGTAGCGCCTACCATGCTCACCGGGTGGTGACTTGATTTGTATGTGCGTGCAGTCTATTGCACCCAGTACCTCCGGGTAGTGTGCCACACGGTGGAAGTGGTGCATATTGCTGGCCAACTCCTCCTGAGTTTGGGGGAAGTATATCTGCTCATTGGCATGTGGTAACATGGCATCCAAGAACTGGTGTAGTACCCTGGATGCTGATGCCTGTGAGATACCCATTATATCTCCAGTTGGCCTTTGAAAGGTACCTGTGGCCAGTATTCGCAGGCTTACACATACCTTCGTGTCCACTGGGATGGGTTCCCCTCTGTTGTTTCTGGTTCTCAGGTGTGGCCGGCACAGCTCCACTATTTGCTGTAACATGTCCCTGTCCACCCTGTAACGCTCTACTATCTCCAGGTCATGTAGCCCCTGGTAGGTTACCCTTGGTCTGAACACTCTCCTTCTCCTCCGAGGCCTGTGGTGGTTGTCGGCATCATCTTCCACAACACCGTCAGTCTCTAACACATGCTGATGAATCACAGCTATGGCAGCTCCCAACATATACATTTTAAAAGTTCCCCGTGTGTTTACACCTATGGTGCAGTGTTTGGGAATACACAGGTGTGTGTTGGGTGCTTTCACACTTTATACTATTGTGCTGTGAACACCGATGATGTCATAGGGTGTGTATGTACGATCATAGCTACAGGGTATCTTATGTGTTTTTCTGCCGGAACTACTATTGTGGTGCCTTTGGTGTTGAATTACATTTGCCTGCCGTGGATTACCTCTTGACCTTCCCTTTACATTTCTGCATGTTGCACCTACCATTTTCTGGCGTGCATCCTGCAGCCTACTTTCATTTGTACTTTCCTGGACCTGGCGTATCTTGCGTTATGTGTGCTACTGCTGGTCTGCTGTCGGTTTGCTTTGCTCTGCTGTGTCAGGTCTCCTATCTTTGCAATCCAATCCCTCACCTCCTTTCTTTGCATTCCAATTCCTCCCCTATCCTGTTTTGCAGGTTTCTTGCAAGCAGACTTGTCAGCTGTTGTCGATTGGCCATCGTGGGTTGATTGGTGTTGATTGCTCATTAGTACACCAATTACCCTACTTCCGCATTTCCTTCTTTTCTTCCCATGACCTTCCTTTTTGTGCTATTGTTTGCAGCGCGTGCGTCCAATTACTGGGTTTCGGGCACGTTTTCATCCCCGTACACATGCCCTTTTGGGCACCATGTGTGCTCTCAGCTAAACGATTCTATACCTTCCTCCCACCCCTGTCCTGCAGGTTTGCTTAGCAACGGACAGGCCAGATTTGCATTGCTCCAATGTGCTTACCGCTACGGTGGCACACCCCTCTGCTGATGTCATGTATATCCTCTGAGCCACTCCACGGTGTTATACCACTGCGCCGTATGGTACAACCTTCATCCGGCGGGACATTTGTGATTCAGTATTATCTGCCTCATTTGCATGGCATTGACTACTAATTCATTGTTACCGCGCCGAACACTATCGCAGGCCCTTAGCAACCCTTGCACCTTGGTTGTGGTGTTCCATACCTACCATTGTGTATTATGCTGTAAACCTGATTTCTATTACGTTGCGATTTTATGACATTTTTATATTATTTCTTTATATTACAGCTTCCGCACACATGCCCTGCGGTTGTGCTGTGCGTTACTGCGGACATGACATTAAATGTTGTTATTTACATGTTGTGCATCTTTTCTTATGCCATTGGCTGTATATTTCGCCATTGGCATATGTTAACGTTGTGATACCTGGGTCTGACCCTCTTCCATAGCTCTGATGTTCTGTTTGGGAAAATGTAAACCGTGTTTTTTGGTTTACATTTCCGTGGGCTTATGCTATGCCTGCACCACTTCATGAATCACTATATGCCTTCATTTGCATGGTGCAACACTGCACATGGGGTGATTAGCATACCTAAGCTGGGGGCTGCGCAGTTCTGGCGTACGCCGGTAGTGCACATGGAATTGAACCGTACTGAATCGCTCGACGGCCATATTTGGCGTTATACTGCCTACGCTATGCCTGCGCCTGGCGCAAGCTACATGAATCCCAGGGTAAGCCTATAATGTTTTTTTTCCTGATACAAAATTGAGCAGTACAGGTAAAATCTTTTCCAATATACTTAATATTTATGTATTTCATGCATTAGTTATAACTCAATAATCTTTATTTAATACCAAAATAAGTCTATAATCTAATATATCGAACCATGATTTTCTTTCCTTTCTATTAATACCATGTTGGCCAAATGTATACAAGTCAGGATTTCCAACCTTGAACTCTAAATAAATTTTTACTTCTATCTTGGAATGCCTCCTTTATTTCCATCAGTAAAATAGTACATGGAAACCAAACATTTTTCTTTCTTAACAATGACTTTTCTAATGAAATGTATTACAATTTCTGACTAGTTCTACGCTGTGCAGTAGTCAGTATGCCAGAGACAGATCATGGTCAACTCTGGCTATGGTAATGGACCTGTAACATCTCCCCTGGAGCCATTCCACTGTACAATTTTTTGGCTGTCTCTCCCTATTTGTTATAAACACTTGAAATCTGTCAGTGTGCACACTATTTTCTTCTTTACTTTAACAATGATTACACAGATTTGGATTTAACTTAAAACATTTGTTTTTATTTCAAATGTTATTGCAGAAATATTGATGGCCATTTGCTAGACAAAACAAAACAGTCTTACATTAAAACAAACTTACCATGAGCAATAGTAAACTTCTATTCCCTTGAAACTTGCATTAATTGAACATGCATCTGGACAGTGGTGGATTAACTGTATCTTGGGGTCCGGGATTTTTTTAAACCACAGGCCTCTTGCACACATTTTTATAAGCATGCATAAATTCATGTGTTCTTTGATTCGCCTTCCTGATTGTTTTAAGTTATATTTTTTGCTTGTTTTAAATTATATTCCTTTTTTAATACAGCAAAATTTGTTAGAGTGCATTTTAAATTTATAACCTTGCACATGTTTTTTCACTTTGCAGTGAGACAATGAACCAGTAATGACTAAGGTAGACATTTCAGAAAAATTTCAACCAAAAAAGGCTACTCAAGCTGCTGTCATTATAATCCACCAACAACCATATTTGACAATTACTGCCACTTTATTAACTGTGGACTCAGCACTTGTGAGATTATGATCAAAATGCCTATGGAAAAGTATTCCAATTTGCCAGTCATTTTTAATCACAGACCCGCCAAACGCAGCAATTATAGTCACATCATTGGCTGCATCATTCTCAGTCATCGGTATTAAAAAAATAATAATAAAAATGACCAAAGTCACATATTTCACATTTGTTTTATACAAACACACAGCAACCAAAGTATTCCAACTTAATTCACATGCACACTTAAACACTAGTGCTGCAAAACCAAGTAACAGACTGTTTAAAAATGACCAAATGATAAGATAAGATATTTTCAATCCACAGAAATAGCCCCAACCCTTACCAGCAATCATAGCCACTTTGTTGACTGTGTATACCACCTTATTGTTATGAAGAAATACATTACATGTACATTATATGTAGCTTTCTATAAACTACATGAAACTGTATAAAGATCACTAGCATCATACCATAAAATCAAGGGCATAAAGAAATATTAACCACCTAATAAAATATGCTATGTCAATATATATATATATATATATATATATATATATATATATATATATATATATATATATATATATATATATATTCTGCTAAAGCAAAAGTCATATGAGCAATTCCACAATAAAGATGACTATTACTAATGCAGAGGTTTCTGCTGGCAAACAACTTTGCATTTCAGTGCTACATCTACAAATGCAGTGCCTGATGCTATTCAAGAATAAATTGTCTCTGTTTCATTAAAATGGTGTGCTGCTGATACTGTCATAACATTTCCTGAACTAGACCAACTATGAATTAAAGAATGGCTGGCAATCAAATACAAAAGCATCCATTTTTTAGTTACTAAGCATGTAATCCTCTAGACCCTTAATGAGCCTAACCAAATTTCTCAATTACTGCAAAGTGCTGTTTGGTTATGTGACTTGCTCAATGTCACACAGTAGGTAAAGATGAAGATAGAAAGATTCAGATACTACACCCTTGCCACAGGAAGTTGTCCATTAACAAGTTGGAGCTTTAGTACTCTTTTCCAGTTGCCAGACCAACAATTTTTACCTAAATGCAAAAATCCTTTACAATCCAGTCCTGTAAATAAGACTTGACCACAGCAATATGCAACAATGACTGCATAATGGATGCCGAAGATAAGATAGTTCTAATCATCACCCCAAGTAATGCAGACTATATGACCCAGCAAATGTCAAGCCCTTTTCTGATTGTGATAAAATGGCCATGGTAAAGTATTCTAACTTGCTTTATACAAATACACTCATATTCAGCAAAGACAGCCTAATGACTTTTTAATTTTATCAGCTCAGTAGGGTCAGTCATTTTTATCCACAGACATCCCCCACCCCAGCAATTATAGCTACATCATTAACTGCTTCCTTCTCAGAAGTCGATGGAAAAAAATAACAATAATAATTATCAAAAATCACATATTTTAAATTTGTTTCACACACATTAGCCTAAGTATTCCAACTTAATTCACATGCACAATAGTTCTGCAATAACAGATCAAAGGCTGTTTAAAATGGCCATAAGATAAGTTAATAAGGAGCTGTCAATCCACAGAAAGCCTCCACCCTCACCAGCAGTTATAAACACTTCGTTGACTGTGTGTACCTCTTATTATTAGGAAGAAATATATTGTATGTACTTTATTGGTAGCTTTTGATGAACTACATGACACTGGATAGATATCAATAGAATTATACGTTAAGATTTAGCCATGTGTAGCACAGTTTAAATATAAGAGTATTTGCTTAGCCACCTGACAGTGTAAACCTTTGGTGTAGATGTTTATCACTGTTGCTTCAAAATGGAAAAATTTGGTTGTTGGTGGTTGGATTATGAGAGCATAAGAAATATTAATCATCTGTTAAAACATACTAAGCCAATATACACACACACTGCTGATGTAAAAGTCCTATGACTGATTCCTCATTAATAAGAACTATTACTAATGCAGAGGTTGTTGCTGGCAAACAACTTTGCATTTCAGTGCCTCATCTACAAGTACAGTGCCTTTTGCCCTTGAAGAACAGAGTGCCGATGTTGCATTAAAATAGTGTGCTAAGGATGCTGCATAACATTTCCTGAACTAGATCAGCAATGCAATAAAGAATGGCTGTAAAATGCTCTTAGTTACTAAGTATGCAGTCCTGAAGACTATTCAAGAGCCTAGCCCAATTTCTCAATTGCTGGAAAACACTGTCTGTTTAGGTAACTTGCTCACTGTTACATAGTTGGTAAATGAAACTTGAAATATTCAAATTCTACACCTTTGCCACAGGAAGTAGTTTATTAACAAACAAACTTTAGCTTTCAATTTTATTTAAATTTAGCTTTAGCCCTCTGTGCCAACTGCCAGACTATCAACTATTACATAAATGCAGAAATCCTTTACAATCCAGACTTGTAGAGGAGACTGCACCACAGTAATATGCAACATGTCTATATAACAGATGCTGATGATTAGATGGTTCTGATCACCACTCCAAACACTGCAGACTATATGACCTGACAAATGTCAAGCCCTTTGCTGATTGTGAGAAAAATGGCCATGGTAAAGTATTTCAACTAATATGTAAAACAAATACAGCATAATGACATCTTAACTTTATCAGCTCTGCAGAAGCATGTCATTTTTATTCAGAGACATCCCCCAAATGCACCCAAACCAGGCAGTTAAAGGTATGTATCAACTGCATCCATATAACTAAAATATAACATATTTAGACTTCTAAAATGCAACATGTTTAGACAGTATTATACATGTCAGGCCTATTAAAGACTTCATTTGTTCTTTAGTACAGTAAATAAAGCAAAACAATTAAATACAGTGTAAATGACACAGCATCTTTTGTTCAACAATTCACAAATCATACAACATCAGAAATATCACTTTATTTAGCAAATTGTTTTTTTGAAGGGCCTACATGCTTGCAAGAAACCTACATCTCATTTTGACCTTCCTATATCCTCTCTTTCATCAAGAATAACTATCCCGTATGGCATCATTCAGTAGAGATCTGACCTACTTGAATGGTTAATAATGTTATAAGGTTGCAGTATACACAGACATAGTCAACAGAGCTGGATCATGAGCCAATGGGCCTTGTGCAGGACAATGAATCAGACACCTGCTAGCCATAACAATATCCCATTTCAAGGCTGTTTTTCAGCAATTATGATAAACACTGTTTAAGCCTGTCAGTGTATATACTATTTTCTCCCTTACATTAACAATTATCACAGAAATTTTTATTTTACTTAAAACTTTTTTTTTAATTTTACAGAAAAAGAACACTGGCAGTCATTTTCTAAGCAAAACAGAATAAACATACATTGAAAACAGACTAAACATGAGAAACTACAAACTTCTGTTTCCTTCAAACTCACATTTAGTGAAAATGCATCTAGCAACATATTAAACTACAAGAGATGTGCAGGGCTTCATACCCAGACAGCATGTAGTGAAGTACTAATTATGCCAAGAGCAGGAAAATTGAGCAGTATTGTCTTTTAATTATTGATAAACTTTTCATTTTTTGTTATGGCCAGGTCATCCTGCAAACACCAGACCCTAGGCAGCTGCCTAGATAATCTTGTGCTGGTTCTGGACCTGAACACTACCTTTAAAAATATATAACTGTACAAGTTTATATTGAACTTTACTTTTTGCCAAGGGATAATTCCAAAAGGCTTAATATTTTTGCTCAAAAGCCAGATATCATGCATTACTGGCTCTGCTTATTGCTTTGAACATACTTTTGAAAATGCTTTCTTACATTTTGCCAAGTGCAGGCAGTATATAAACTGGTCTTAAGTCTTCTGGGTTTTCTGGCTTGGCTGTACAGTTGTTTGACAGAAATGTCTGTTAAAAGGCTACCTTAAAAGTTCATACCAAAATTCCACAGAGTTAGAAAGTTATAATCCTGGAGTACATTTCAAAAATGCAACACAAGCAATAATGCAGTCACACAATTCATAGACTTATCAAAAACATTTGCATATACAGTCTTCGATGACAAGATACTGTTTCAGATAGAATCCTTATGACTATTCCCATCTGACCTGATCATGGCGCCAGTGCTACTTGTCAGTCATATCTCAGGCTGTTAAAAGTCAGTCAAGCTACACCATCTTCCTACCAGTATCTGTCAGTGTACTCCAAGGACCAATACTTGGGTCCCTTTTGTTCAACATATTTATTAACAATTTGCACTCTGCTGTTAAACATGCCAACCTGATCCAATATGCTGCTGATTCTACTCTAATATCCTTAGCCCAGAATCCTACTCAGCTACAAAAATTCACTCAAGACTCCTTCACATTCATCAAAACTTGTTTGGCAGAATCCAATGTCACACTGAAGCCAAAGATGATAAAAATACTACTTTTCATCCCTAAATCCAATACTGATTGCAAAACAAACTTCAAAATCACCTCCTCCAAAAATACAACAAATGAAGTAGTCTCCACCACTAAACTTCTAGGTGTCACTATTGAAAGTAACTTGAAATTTAACTTACATATTCAAACAATTAACTAAACTACTTAGTTGGCTAGATCTACCCCACTACTCTCTCTCTATTTCTCTCTCTCTCTCTTTCTCTCTCTCTCTATCTCTAGTGCATCATCTTCAGGGGTCCCCTACCACATGCTCTTTACTACAAAGATAAAATCCCAATTAACAAGTCTGTTCTAGTGATAAATATTTCTTAATGATTCAAAAGTCCAACAACATAGCTGGATATGCTCTGTATTCCAGCCATGTCTCCAAGGCCTGGAACTCTATCCCCCTCCCAATTAGACTCACTGAAATCCTTCTCATCTTTGAAAGTAAACTAAACTAAACTAACTAAACTAAACAACCCCTCCTTAACACTTGGCTATGCCACTTACACTCCAGGATAAGATTACCGACCAACATTACCACCAAAACATGTGCTGTACTTAAACTGCTCTTGAACTACTTCAGTACTGAAACTGTAGTATTATTTAAACACTTCTACAATCTATCATTCATAATATGAATTAATGTATTCAAGAGCCTTTTTGCATTACTTTGTCTTACTAATATACACTGATATATAATGTTTTATGCATTACTATTATGTACATATAATGGCTAAGCAGTTGCACAGAATGTGAAACTGTTATAGTAGAATGTATTATTAGTTAACATTCTGCTAGCTGAGCTTTTCTCCCTGGGCCTCCACTGAAAAAGGCTCCCTATGCCCAGCTGGACTTTCCCAGTAAATGAAGCAAAATTGATAAAAAAATAAATAAATACACAACATGGCTTCAGACCAGGCCACAGCACCATGTCTACCTTACTCTTTTTCATGGATACAATCAACAAAGAAAGGGACTTTTCTAGACCTTTCAAAAGCCTTTGACACAGTTTCACATCATCATCTTCTAAATAAACTCCATCAAGCAGGTCTCTCCTTCTCCACCCTCTGTTGGTTCTCAAGCTACCTATCTGATAGGCAACAGGCAGGCAAATGGAACTCCTCTATCTCCTTTTATCTACCCAACCCAACCGGTATTCCTTAAGGCTGTATCCTTAGCCCCCTACTTTTTAGTTTATTCATCAATAACCTGAGCCTATCTCTTATCCGTGGTTCACTCATTCAGTACGCAGATGACTCTACCATTATTAGCTCAGCAGTATCTATCCCCATTCTTCAAAGTACAGCCCAAATAGCATTGTTCACTATTGAAAACTGGTTGACCAAAACCAATATACTACTCAATCCCAACAAAACCAAGGTACTAGTATTTTCCCCTAAACAAATCTCTATTTACAAAGACCAACTCTTCATACTCTGTTACAATAAAACAACTATTGAAATAGTCTCCCAAAAAAAAAAAACACTAGGGTAATAGTTGACAATCATTTCAAATTTCACTTACGCATTCAAGACAACATAAAAATGCACCAAAAATGGGGCCTTTTTATAGACACAAACATTTCCTCACGTCCACTACAAATAACAAAAAAGTACCCCACTCACCACCATCTATCTTCTACCATCTCTTATGTATGGAGCCCCACTACTCACAAGTATACTCTCTTTAGCCACCTCCTGCTATTCTACCCACCACTGCCATGCCCTACAATCTCTTCAATGGCTTGAACTGCCCCATTATCTTACCTACATACAACTAACCACTACTCATAAGTTTGTTTATAAACCCTCTGTATGCCCTTCTCTCTCATCAATATGTGCCCACTACATACCAAAAAGATCTCTTATATCAGAAAACCAGCAGCTTCTACAGGTTTATAAACCTAATCTACCAGCTGGCCATCTACTCTATTCTTACTCTGTAGTCAGAAACTGGAACTTTCTTCCACTACACATTAGGTCTATTCAGTCATTCATTAAAATTTCCTTACACAAACACCTCTCTACCACATGGATTTTAACTGTCCCAATGTGCCCATCCTTGTCTTCCATCATCCTCACCCTCCATAACGCTACTCTCACCCCTACATATTCTTGGTCTTTTCTTAGACTCATACTTTTGCAAACTGCAACTATGTTGTTACCATGCCAATATCATTTTTCCAAATTTTTCATATTTTATTTTCTCTATGTATAATCTAAAACTTTAGCATATGGTAATTTTAGACTTTTAAATAGTCTGTGTACATATCAGCTTTCTCACTTTAAGAAGCATAAACTTTGTAAATAATTGTTCTATACTGTTAAGTATAGAATTGTAAATTGGTTATGTTTTTTGAGTATTAAGAAGTTAAAACCGTGTTAATATTGTTCTACACTCTTTATCTATACAGTGTCTTGTCTTTTGGCTTTTCACAGTTAGGGGTCGCCACAGTGGAACTCCGGTCTGCTAATGATTAGGAGTGGATTTTTATGGCGCCAAATTGTCAGCCTGATGCCCAACCTTCAAAGAAGGCACAACCATTCACACACGTACCTACATGTATGTCTTTAAACATCACTCAGCTACAGAGAGGACATACAGACTCCACACAGAAGGTGCTCCAGCTGAGAATAGATACAGTATCATATGTTATATTTTGTGGAGCTTTTCTCCCCAGGCATCCTCTGAAAATGGGCAGTTGTAGCCCAGTGGATCAGCCTGGTAACCACATGTCAATACATAAATAAATCAGTAAAATAAAATAAACAGAAATAAAATGAAAATGAAATATAAAGCATAAAATTACATTAGAAAAACTATCAAATGTAAAATTCAAACTGAAAAAAAAAAAACAGATGCAGTAATGCACTTGGAGGTGTGCATATTGCAAATATTACCACATGCCAAGGGATTGTAAGATGTTTTACCTGCAGGTTCTTTCCTCACAATACCCCTGAGAGTATGGTGGTATCTATTCCATCCACATTTCCTTGTGCTTTATTGAATATGTTGCATTTGTACATGAACGGATTATCCCTTAATTTTCCACTTTACATTCTGCATCATGCTTAAACAGTTTACTAGAGACTTAATGGTATCAATGTCCTGTTTGGAGAGCAGTACTTAAACATATACTATGAGGCAAGAAATTGATAGAGTGATGTTACCCCAGTAAATTAATCCTTGAATTATCTTATTTAAAACATAGCATAACTGCGGAGTACCTCATATAAAGTGAAAGTTAGACTTCATTACTCTTACCTGTTATGTTTAGTCATAGAAATGCACATTAAAATATTCTCTCAGAAAACATAATACCATTTTGTGATCTAGGAATGGCTTACATTATTGTGTTTTGTATTACCAGGAGAAGAAGGAAAATAATTTACATTGGTCTTTTAATAGCAACAAACTGGGCTATAAAGTATGAATTCATGTTATCATGACTTACAAATCATTTGATAGCAGCAGTACATGTATCTTTTCTTTCCATTTTAAGTTTTGTTGCACTCTATTGCTCTCAGAAGGTGCCAGAAAGGTGAGCTGTAGCACAGTTTGTAACACTGAGCTGGCCTATTAAAGTAAGAATGTAGCAGAGCAGTGTAGGAAAAAGCAGCAAACTACCAAAGACATTTAAAAAAGTATTCTCAATTAATGCTTAGATATTCTGCTGTGGCTATCAAGCAAAAAAATAAATGTATAAAAGCATGTGAAATTTTTAGTCAGACATGAAACAAATGATAGACATCAGTAATTCAGTGGTCCAGTTGTCATTGCACCAGTAGTCTGAAGTTCAAGTCTCACCTCTGCTAACTACCTAAATAGGTTCTGCATGTTTGATTTATGACTCATTAAGCTGCTCCGAGTACTCTGTTTTCTTTCCCAAAGCTATCCTTATTTATTGCCTTTCCTAAACTGTGTATATTTGTGTGTTTTATTTACTTTTCATTGAAGCTTGATTCAAGGATGATAAATGTCCAAGATGGACCACTTCATTTACCCATTTAACAATTGATGAAGCAACCAATCAATCAAATTAAAAAATAAAAATACTTACTTGCTTACTGGTTCTTTTTTTTTTTGCCCTCACTGAAATGCCCATGAGTAAATGTTGAAAATTCCAGCTCAGCTAGCTTCCACTTTCATTTAAATTCCTGAGCTGGACTTCAGTACCCCACAAAAATATAAAAATCTCAAGTGTATTTCTGATAATATGAAAAAAAGTATTATGTAGAATATATCAAGTATTCAGCCAAAAGCAGTCTAGCAAATGGACACGTTATGCATGTATATGCCTCTGCAAAAGAAAAAAAAATGTTGTCTAATGTTTTAGGTATTCATTTAACAAAATATCTTTCATGCATCAAGTACATCAAAGAAAGGAAGAGAAATGACATAGACTATGTTATATCTTTTAGATTTTGGTTTGGAAAGCATTTTAAACATTGCACCATAATTGCTGCATTCATACAGAAGTATGGGTTTTAAAATCTTCAGTTACATTCTATATGCAATGAAAGGGTTATCCTTTACTTTCCACCTCCTTTTCTGCATCATGCTACAGTTTTATATTATACCTGTACTGTAATATTCTGACATTGATTAACACAGTTTCAAAGGTTCAGATTGTGACAGTTTAGTTACGTTTGACTTTCTTTTTAATTTTCTTTCTCAAAAATATTAAAACTAAAGAGTATAATTTTCATTGGTGTGGCCTCTTACTACAATGCCTGTGACTTTTGTTGTCCCCTTATTTCATAAGGTTACTATCCAATGTATAGTTGCAAAAATTAAGTAATGTTGCTTCTCACATCTTCCTACCATGTCCACTCCACCCAGCATATCTACCAAAAAAAAAAAAAAACACAATGTCAGCACTTACTACCACATGTGCCATTTGCATTCTTTGTAAAGGTAAGAGGCAGATAGTTTGCATGGAAAATATGGCAGAGACTAACACATTTGCTGCTTGATAATCTGATAATCCTTCTGTTTAGGGTATTATTTTTTTCCAATGTATTTATTTATTCATTTGGTTGTGTATATGGTATATTTATAGAAATTACTCAAATACATTAAACATGAAAATAATGAAAATATAAGGTAAGTAATATACAAAAGTATTTTAACAACTCTTTAGGCTTTTCAATGGTTTATCTAAAGAACTAGGACTTTAACTGCCTGTGAAAAGCTAAGTCTAGAGAACAGCCATACAGCCACTGAGGAAGAGATTTCTAAAGGGCAGCCAAAGCTACTAAAATGTCTTTAGCATACTGTAGGTCAGCTAAACCCTGGGAATCTCTAGAAGCTTTGCAGAGAACTAAGGTGGTCCTAATCAGATTCTAGTAGGTCAGACCCAGGTATCCCTTTGAAAGGCATGCCCTATTCTCACTTAATAATTTTGTGCTTGCAAGGATCACCTTCAGTTTATAAGTCTTGATTTTACCTTGGATTGCTTTCAGGGCACAAGGAAGTTTTATATATATATATATATATATATATATATATATATATATATATATATATATATATATATATATATATATATATATATATATATATATGCATTCCACCCTAGGGTGAAATTACCATGGAGAGGGTAATTCACCTCAGTTATTCTTATTTTACATGGCAAACAGAAATCCTGTTTTCTGTCTTAAATGTATAGTGGTGACCTGCAGAATGACAGTCTTTAATATGTCACTGTACTCCTATACCATTTCTACTTACAACTAGACTGCCATCAGGTTTACTAGCAAAAGCATGAACATCTCTTATGCGAACGGTGATTTCCATGACAACTAATGTTGATTCATATGTATTAAGTAGGTTGTATGGTCGACACAACAATGCTGACAAATTCTGTCGACCATAATGTATAAATCCTCTATTCACAGCAATGCTGTGAATCCCAGCCCTGTGTACGTCCTTCTGAATGGACATACATATGAACATCGACATTCCGACTGTTGCTCTTACCGAGGTGGCTGACGGACATGTCAATGTCAACCTTTTGACTGTAACCCTGTCGTCATTGCCAACCTACTGTGTGAACTGACCTAGCATTTCTTACTGAGCCCTGGCTAAAGTTTAGCTTGTTAGGCCTCACCTGATAACATTGGTTTCTGCAGGTGTCTTGGCAAGTTAGTGTCCTTGACCTAAAATAATTAGATGCAATTATATGTTTTAAATCAAACTTCATATGAAGACCTTTCAATATGTCACAGAAGAGGGAGTAAACTGCAGTCTGTTTTCCTCTTTTATTGTCAATATAGAAGCATGAAGGACTTCTTACCAGTGCTCATCAATGTCTTTCTCTCAGTGTTGATTCACTATCTGGTTTTATAAAATTTCAGTACTTGGGGCAATGATAGCTCTAGAACTCTTGTAAAGACTCTGAATCAATTATGAAATGATTTTGGTTTGTTTAAGTAATTATCTTTTTCATAAAATCTAATAAACACATATCCACCTCACCAGTTGGGAACCAACTCCAGAAAGGAAGCTCCTTACAAAAGTAACAAGAATACCACTGATACCATGAGTAGTAAAGCAGGTTAAGGCTTTTTAAAAGCTTTTAATTCCCAATTAGCTTTTCAACAGCAATGGAAAGACAGACTTTAATGGAATATCTGCAACACCAAGATGAACCAAGCCTGGAACACAGTAGCACGAGAACTCCACCAAGATAGTAGTACACACGTTTTATTGAGCATTTTCGTCAGGTTATAACAAAAAAACGTCTTCAGAATAATGCAAAACCACAAATACATCCATTAAATGCAATACTAAGATAATAACACATGAGATAATTAACCAATAGCACACCTCAACACATTGTCAACAGACTTTCTTAATTTAAAATTTACATGTACTACTATCTTGGTGGAGTTCTTGTGGTAAATTGAGGGAAATTTACTGAATGACAAAAAGAAGACAAGTGCCAAACTGCACCTAACTGTGTAGGAGCTATAAGGCAGTAGTGTAAGCAGGAGGAGCAGCAGACAAGAAAAGGGTGTGTGTTATGCTTGGTGTAAGCACATTGGAGCTCCACGGCTCCCAGATCAGCATAGCTAAGCACAGCTAAGCAAAGGGGTGTGCCTCAGGCTGTATTGACTTATCCCATGAAATGAAGAGCATGTTCATGTCTAGGGGAGGGTCATTTCTCATTGTTTACCTTATCTAAATGGGTTTACATGGCATGTACTGGATGCAAAAAAAAAAAAAAAAAAAAACGGAAATAGCAGTTGCAGGACTGTTTACATTTGGGGACTGGGTTTGCGTGGCATGCCTCTGGGCTTAAAAGGGGTGGAAATGGAAAGGGGAAAAAAATGGAAATAGAATAAAAGTAATCAAGTACAAATAACATAGCTGGCAGATGGAATGCATCATAGTCAATCAATCATACAGGCAGCATCTGCAGTACAACAGTATAAAATATGCAAACACCGTACCGTCTGTTTTTTCCCACAAAACTCTGCACCATTGCTGTACACATGTGGGGGAATTTTAACTGAAAAAAATGTTAGGGGCTGCCACTGCTTGGATTCATCAGTATGTGCTAGAGGCTGTGGGTGGTGAGGAAGATAATACTGACAACCGCAACAGACCGAGGAGGAAGAGAAGAGTGTTCAGACCCAGGGTAACTTACCAGGGGCTACATGATCTGGAGATAATAGAGTGCTACAGGGTGGCAGAGACATACTTCAGCAAATCATCAAGCTGTGCCAACCTCAACTCAGACCTAGAGCCAACAGAGGGGAACTCATCCCAGTGGACAGCAAGATATGTGTAGCCTTAAGAATACTAGCTACAGGTACTTTTCAAAGACCTACTGGTGGCACCATGGGGGGTCTCACAGGCATCTGCATCCAGGATACTCCACCAGTTCCTGGATGCCATCCTACCACATGCTGATGAGCACATTTACTTCCCCAACACCCATGAGGAGAGGACAAGCAATATGCATCTCTTCCACCGTGTAGAAGAATATCCAAAGTTACTGGGTGCAATAGACTGCACGCACATCCACATCAAAGCACCACTCGGTAAACACAGTAGGATCTACATAAACCACAAGGGCTTACCCTCCATCAACTGCCAGGTTGTGTGCAATGCCCAGGGCATTATCATGAATGTGTGTGCTTGCAGCCCTGGAAGCTATCATGACTCCCACATCTGACATTCGTCACAGGCATTTGCCAGTGGGGCCATCCCGTTTGGCCATCTGGTGGGGAATGCTAGCTATGGAATGGAGCCATGGATGATGACACCCATCAGAAATGTACACACACCCACTCAAGAATGCCATAATGAGGCCCACGCACAAATCAGGATCATTATAGAATGTGTGTTTGGGATGTTCAAGTCATGGTTCTGCTGCCTTGACATATCTGGTGGAGCCTTGCAGTACTCTACAGCCACATGTGCACACAGGTTCATAGTATGTGCCATGCTACACAATATGATCCTGCAGAAACAGCTGCAGTAGGAACAGCACGGGGAAGGGCCACACAGCCCCCCCCCCACCATTCTCAAGTTCCCCACAGACACAGAGGGACTCAGAGGTGGAAGCCCCTGAGCCTGCTCCTGTAGGCAGATGGAGAAGTGGCCCATTTTCCCAGGCCTTGGCAAAAAGGCAACGCATAGCACAAACACTGACACTGTAGGGACCCAGGGACTGACACCTCTCTCTGACTCGCACACACAGTAAAATGGATGCCACACACATCACATTACCTGTAGCTTACTATGTATAGACAGTGTACTGTATGCATCCAACATAGGCATCCTTCAAGCACCATCCTCACAACTGCCGCAGGCACAAGGTAAGTCAATCCTCTTAACAATAAATGAATGGATTAGTATGTTGTAATGGGGTGGCCTACTGGGATAGCAGCAGACAACTGACAGCTATGTGGGACACCAGGAAATGTCTGCACAATACTGGCTTCACCACACTATGCAGTATAATTTAAAGTGACAACTCCTACTGCAGTATATGTGGGGGACCAACTAAGGGGGAGTCATAGGTCACATGCATGGATGTCACTGTGAGGATCCCATACTCACCCCCTGTCTCACATAGCAAGTCAGCCATAGAAAACCATAAAGGAATGTCTGTCAAAGACCCACAAATGGTGACAATGATGGAATACCCCTACAGACTTACACAGTGATATCACAGTAGGCCTTGCAGTTGCAGTAAGGCTCTGAAGGGTATGAAGTCTGAAACTCAATTGTATGGCATTACATTCTAACCTGTGGTCTCTAGTGATATGCCTCTATTCTCCAAGATAGGACACAATACTATGCTTAATGGAACCAAAATGCAAAGCCAATATCAGCACAGTCTGCGCAAATGTGTACTGTTGACATGCCCCCCACACCAATATTCCCATAGAAATGCAGTAACATGTAAGTATGCAGTGTAATAGCAGCAGAGCACACATTGCCAGGGTTGTCCCAAGCAACAGGATAACTTGTTGCATCTCCACAATATGCAGGGGTTAATGAGCTATGCATATGTGTTGAGAATACTGTCAGGATGTGGCCAGCAACTTCTCATGACTGTTATGTCCTAGTGGCCTAGGTGCAATACTGTGGTAGACAGGGCCATGTTCCATGAAATGCAGTGGCAACTATTTTGCATGTCAGCTACAACTACAGTGGGAGTTGTACACACTGTCCAGATGTCAAAATCTATTACTGCCATGAAATTTGGCAGGTCATGCACAGGGGGACACACATATGAAGAATACACAGGTTGGAGTAACCTACACAGTGCCTACCATACCTCACAACTGTACAGACCTTTTGCAGAATGTACATAGGTTTGCATCATATTCGTGGTGTCTTTATTCCAAAATAGTGGGTGACTGGCAAATCATTGGCAAACCACGATGGCCAAAAGTCAGAAAATAATGATGGATTGTAGTGTCTCAGACATCATACTCTATAAAAAAATGCATGCTAATGCAAAATCTTTTATTGTATCACCCTTCCAGGTTTGTAAGGTCAATAGTTACAAAGGTCTGTATATTTAGGTCTTTGTCACCCAATGACTCATAACTTTGTCCAGATGTCTGGCTCACATGTGTTAAGAGGTATGGTGCCTAGTAGAAAAGCAGTGCATTCTGTCACTTACCATTGTTACCCCAGGGGGGTCCACTGTCTGGCAGCCTGGGAACATATGAGTGACAGAATGCACTGCCTTGCTACAGATTGCCTGCATAAGTCTCACATGGCCAAAAGGCCTCTGGCAAATGCCATGCCTCACCTATAGTGTCTTTGTAGGTAATGACATGGGGCCCATACTACCAACATAACACAGTCAAAAAATGCAACTGTAAGTCCATGCTGCTAAATGCTAGTAGCCTACCTCTCAACCTCGTAGAGGAAGAAATCTGGACAAAGCCATACATAATGGCGGGATAAAGGCCCAACTATAGGGACACATTTCAAATATTACTCTCATAATGTTAGAATGTGGAGAGAATAACAGAGGGGGTGTGTAGTAGCATGGATGTCATGAAGGGTGTGAAGTCTGAAACTCTAATATTCTGTCATTTTTCCCTGACTGCAACCCTGAGTGATTTGCAACAAATGTGCTAGAAAACTACAATGTTAAGGGAAACTGATCAGATATATGCGTCATGACTCCGGATAATCTGTGAGAATCTATACAGTTGGCAGGTATTGCAATGCCAGGATATGACCTTTCAGGTAAGAAAAGTACTGCACAACCAGGAGATCCCCAGCCAGTATATCATCAAGGTGCTGGACCTTTTACACAGAATTATCAGTCAATCGGCTGTAGCCACACCTCCCAACTGGCCAGTTTGTGAAAGAATGTCTAGCCTTTACCTCATAATATAGGCCTGTGCATCATCCATCTTGTATTTCTCTGGTAAATAACTGTGGTGATCCAATTATATCTGTCAGTAGGAAATGACACAATACAGCACAGTGTCAAACATAACATATGTCAGAAAATGTCTGCTAAAACAAACCCTCTAACTCAAGCAAATCATACATTGATAAGAGCAATAGTTACAAACTTCTAGGAGTTACTATCGACAACCTACTAAAATTTGATTTTCATATCAACTCTATCATAAAAGCAACTAACAAAAAATTAGGTTCTCGCTACAGAATCAAATCTTTCTTAACTCCTGAAGCAAGAACTACTATAGCCAGAACATATCTCATCTCTACTCTACTATATGCATCCCCCATATATACTAATCTTTCTAAACATAACATCAATAGGCTTATAACAGCCTATAACAACATTGCCAAATTTGCCACTGCCTCTCCATATAAAACACATCACTGCCTGAACCTCCTTAACCTAGGGTGGCTGGAGTTACCTCACCTAATTCAATACTGTCAGCTTACAACTGCCCATAAAGCCCTTCACCACCCAGAAAAGATACCAATGCTCTCCACCCTGATAAAACCCTATAACAACCTAAAAACCCTACGCTCTTCCAAATAAAATACTGATTCAAACCTCTCTATCAAAGAATACAGCATGTGACTCTATATTTTCCAACTCAGTTGGTAAAATTTGGAATCAACTTCCTACAGACCTCTTAGCCCAAACTTTTATCACACTATTTAAAACTCAACTGAAACATTTTCTAACCAATCACTGGCTTTGCTCTTGCAATAACCCTAGCTGATCACGTATCTCCTACCTTCTCCTGCATCCTTTGCACTGTCTCCCAACTCTATTTCTCAATTTTATTTTTCATCTCTACCTAAGAAATTGACTCTCTCAACTTCAAACTAAAATTTTCTAGTAACTCTATCTTTTGCTTTTAAACTACTTAATTATTTCTGTCTCACATTTTATATACCTGTACTGAAGAAATTTGATAGTCTCTGTTTTCACCTTTTGCACTTACTGAAAAGATAGCCTAAATGCCTGTTTTAGTTGCGTCTTAAATTCCCTGTGTAATTATGAATGCCTGTTTTAGTTGAATCTCAAATTACCTATGTACTTTGACCTGTACTGTAGAAATTTGATAGTCTCTGTATTCACCTTTTTGAACTTACTGAAAGGAAAGCCTATATGCCTGTTTTACTTGTGTCTTAATTCCCTATGTAATTTTAAATCCCTGTTTTAGTTGTGTCTTAAATTACCTATGTACTTTGAATGTATTTTTGTTATTATGCATTAGATAGTGGAGCTTTTCTCCTCGGGCCTCCACTGAAAATGGACATGTATCCAGTTGGACTAGCCTGGTTAACAAATGTAAAATAAATAAATAAAATAAACAGTACCCCCTCAATGTTTGGCCCATTGTTTGCCCATTTTGGCAGCCTATCTCCAGATATCATGCACAAACAGATTGCAAGGTATGGCTGTAGCACAGAACATCCCAGACTGGAGTAAAACTGTCCCTGGAATGGATTTCCACACATACTATAGAAGGTCATACTGAGTATTCTCCAAC
>NC_056744.1:1205589680-1205604680 GCF_019279795.1 Protopterus annectens | reverse complement strand
CATAGTATTGTTGTATGGGCCTGGACACTGGTGCTAGTTCCAACAAATGGGATGCTGACTGTACAGCTACTTCTACCTGCTCTGTGGGGATTTATAGTCATTTGTGTACAGTTCATTCTGTTTGACACTGTAAAGAGGGGCAGGGGAGATGGTGACCTGAACAGTGATGGCTATGTGGTCAGATATTACCAAGGGGGATGGCACTGCAGGAGTGCTACAGTGGCTACTCATGTTGGTTAGGACCAGGTCCTTGAGATTTCCACCTGCAGTAGGAGTGTTCAGTGGCTGATTCACTGCATTGCCATTGACACAGCCAAGGAATCTATGTGTGTTCATGTTCAGGTGGTATAGGTCATGCACACTATGTTTGGGTATTTGAAGTCACCTAGGAGCAGGGTAGACAAATGAATCCTGACAAATTCCAGCAGGTCCCAATAGGTGTGGTGGGTGTCCATAGTCATGGTTGGAGGCCTGTAGCTAGCTATGATTTGAGTAGGTGTTTAATCACTGTTAACTGCACTCAGGATGTCACCCATGCATCATACTGTTTGGCCAGCCTGCAGGTGTGTATGTGCATACTTAATGCTCATCACTCCACCTCCTGTGGCTTTTTGGGGCCCCATTTGCGGTCTAAACGTGTGATGGGATGAGTGACCTGGCAAGGTTGGTATGCTCTCCACAGCTAGAATGCAGGTGTCAGTGACTGCACAAATGTCAGCATCCTACAGGACAAAGTGTGCTTGCATTGACATGGGTTTCATGGTGAGACATCTGCACAAAGGCACACATTAGTGGTGAGCAAAGGCCAGTAAATAGTGTCACTTTATGAATCTAGCTGAAACACACTTAGTTGCCAACAAAGATGGTTTCACATTCATAGGTGTACTCTGCAGGATATGGCATCTGACAATCACATGTATGCAAATTTGTTATGTCAGTCTTTAATGGGTTGCCAGTGATGTGCCAGGCAATACACAAATGTCTGAGGCATATACTATACATATGAGGCAGACATCAGGTCAGTCTGAAAAACTCTGGACAGTTGTCAGGTATAGGCTCAGTATATCCCATGCAGTTCAACACACACATCTGCACCTGTCGTGTAGTATGCACATACCCTATGTAAATTTCTTACATTTGTAAGACAAGCATATGTATCAGAGTAGCATTCACAGATGACATATGAAAAATTACAAAATCCCAGGTAGCTGGTCTACCAGTTGCACACAGAGACTCCATTAGTAGTCATATATGAGCTGACCTTTGCTGGGGTGACTCAGGGGTGAGAGATGTGCTCCATGTCATTGCAGGCAGGCAAGAGGAAATGGCCATAGGTGCTGGACAGCAGCATGTGAGTCCAGCAGGTCTTGTTGTAGCCTAATGCTTAATGACCCATTCGACATTATCAAATCCCCCCTCTGCATTCCAATTTAAGCTTATATGATTGACATACCTGTCATAGTGCTCAGAAGTTTCCTCACAACAATGCAAATGTTTAGTCTGTCTAGTCGCAGTCTGTCTTTGTGGAGATGGGTTGTGACCTGCATTGCATAGGCAGCAGCTTGCCTTTTGTAGGTACTGCTCATGAGCAGGTGATGGCCTGTGCACCAATAGGTGTCTCCCACTTGCTACTTGCATCCAGAGCAACTGTGTTGTCTTTCAATTTGCCAATGCCATAGCAACACAGTGCTATAATTATGGCCTTCATGTGTGCCTAGCCCCTTTTCCTTGCCTGTGTGGAGGACATTATGGAGGTGTGGGGGCTACAGCTTCACAGGCAGTAGGTGGGAGAACCTCTCAGGAGAGGACATGTGGAGACAGCCCAACAACATGAGAACAAAGCTCCAGAATTGGGTACAGATTGTAAGTCAGTAGTGCTGTTATACATATAGAAGGTTGGTAGTTTAACAGGGTTCATCTGGACATGCATTTTCTTTGTGACTTGATGTCTGACAGTGATATGTCTCTAACATACCTCTCAACTGTCCTGATGTCCACACAACTCCCAGATGTTTGCCTGTTATGTATGGTCTGTCCCTCAGACAACGTCTGATTTTGTGGAAGCAGTAGGAAAATGTGAGAATTGTAGTCAGTAAATGTTGACATCCATTGGTGTTTCAGACATCATATCCTTCAGGGATATTATGTTAAAACAAAGCCTGTGACACTGGCAACTCTTTTGGTTTGTAACACCATTATGTGAGATAAGTCCCTCTTTCCGGCCCCCTGTCCTCCAAGTATGTCATGCTTTTTCCAGATGTCTTGCAGTAAAAGGGTCAGAGGTATGTGATATCATTATTTATTGACTGCACTCAAGGTATCATCCCATTGGCTTAGCAGACTCCTGGAAGTGTTATGTGGCAGTGGCCATGAATGTGATCTCACACCCTGGACATTCTGTGGAAATCTGTACATATGAGAGTTATGTATGTCTAGCCATTGTGAAGCGACTACCAAGATTGTGTAGCAGTGTTGTGTGTAGATGTTTGTTTGGCCGAATAGGGAGAGTAGCAGATGTGAGTGTCATGGATCCTTTTTCTATCTAACTGTGCATGCTGCTTATGGCTGCTGGTGGTCTATTAGGCACATATGTTTGTAGGGGCAGACTGAGAAATGTCTTGTAACACCTCAGGATTTCCAGTAAACTGTGAGTTGGGCCAGTATATTTCAGTGTAGTGTGTGACTGAGAATCAGAATATGTTCGTTCAAACAGTCGTTCTACTCTAGAGTTTATTTGAGGTACTAGTATGTTGCTGTGATGGTGGTGCAAATGGTTGTGGGTGGGCATTTATGCACCACTATCTGCTTTTCCCTACAGTTCCATCCACAACCATTTGTTTTGCTGTGTGCAAATGGTTGTGGATGGAACTGTAGGGTAAAGCAGATAGTGGTGCATGAATGTCCACCCACAACCACAAATGGTTGTGGATGGAACTGTAGGGTAAACCAGGTAGTGATGCATAAATGTCCACCCACAACCATTTGCATCACAGTCACAGCAAATGGTTGTTGGCACAAATGGTTGTCGGTGGATATTTATGCACCACTATCTACTTTTCCTTTACAGATCCATCCCTGTAGTGCATGATATATTTGGATATACTTGGGTAATTGCCCTGATCTGATATGGATTAGTGTTGTGTTGGTCTTACTGTAGTTCATAAGGTGCTGGGTGACATGGTTGGCAGCTGTCATAGGTTTTTCCAGTTTGTTACATGACTGCGGTCATACCTCTCCACTGTCCAAATGTCTAGACACTGTCCTGTTGCGTGGCTGATTTGTTTTGTCTGTTGGTCACAACAGTTGTAGGTTTCTGAGAAATAACTAGGATGATGTGAGCATTGACATCAGTAAATAACAACATTCATTTGTGTTTTAGACCTGGAATCTATCTGGCATTGTATGTTAAAGTACACCATGCCACTCTAGCAGACTTCTACGTGTATGACAGCCATATTTCAAAGATGTCACTATTGTTTGCACTTTATCCCTTCCCATTTGTCGGGCTTTTTGCAGATGTGTTGCAGTACGAGGTTGGTTATCTGTCTATATATCTATGTACAAATAAATATATATGTGCGTATGTATATATATATATATATATATATATATATATATATATATATATATATATTCACACTGCAATCTCGAAACACTGAAATTGTGAATTTCAGTATCTTGAGATGAAAGTACCGAAACCACAAAATCACAAAATCCAATAAAACCGAACATCCCAATACTGAAACTTCAAAATATCAAACTTTCAGTATGTGATGCTCTAATTTAAAATACACCCTCCACCACACAAGCAAAGACACATACACCTTCCTCCCCACACTATAACAAACCAACAAAACACACACACAAACACACAAACACATAAAAATACAACTCAAACCCACCTAACTTACATATAAGCAGGGGGCAAGCCCCCCACACCACCGCTACTTATATATACACACCCCCGCTACTTACATATACAAACTCCAAGTTTGTACTAAAAAGAAAAAGACACTAAACTCACTGCTACACACTCTACAATCCCATTGCACAAACGCACATTACATATGTACAAACACCACCACTTTTAACACTTACACACTCACACTCTTACCTACCTACCCTAACCTACACCTAAAACTTCCCAACACACTCACATACATTCAGATCCCTACCCAAAACCCTTAAAAAAATACACTTACCTGAATCTCCAGCTATAACTACAGATTGGCAGCCATCCCCATATCCCAGAGCACATGGCACCTTACAGACCCAGTAAACCACACATCACATAGCGCACCACCACAACTGCGGATTCGACATTTCCAAGTTCGGTCATATGCAGTTTTGGGCAACTGCACTTTCGGCACTTTTGTCTCGAGATACTGAAATTCGAGATTTCAGTATTTTGAGATTGTAAAGTTAAACCATATACATATATATATATATATATATATATATATATATATATATATATATATATATATGTGTGTGTGTGTGTGTGTGTGTGTGTGTGTGTGTATTGCTATCTATATATACATATATATGTATATAACAGTACTACAGATATATAATCCCCCTTTTGTTGAATGACTGTGATGCATATTATGTTTGTAAAATCACTGCAAATTCCTACAACTCAGATGGTGTACAGGCGTGTTGCTCTCATTATTGTGCACATGATTTTGGGTTCCAGACTTGAAAATGCTAACTTTTTCATTAATGTTAAATGACAGAATGACTTATATGTTTGTAAAAGTATTACAGGTGCATTGTTGTGATTGTAGTGCACAGAATCCTGGGTTTGATACATATTTTATTGCCAGGCAGAACAAGGGCTGATGGAGACAGAGTGATTAAGCCAATTTTAAGCAGTTGTAAGCAGGTTTGTGTAGTTTTGCTCGGAGCTAAGTGTTGCTAACAGACGGTTATGTCCTCTTAGCTTTGCTTAGCACCACTTACTCCTGCTTACACCAGTGCTAATTTTCTTTAATGAAAAGAAAAAAGGTTGATAGTAAAGTGGTGAAATAGGATCAAGCAGACAGTAAAATATGAAAAGCAGCTAGGGATGTGCAGGATGGGTGTAGAAAAGGACCATAGCTCTACATTTCTTTGTCAGCAACAGCTGTGAATTAAATGTGCAGCATTTAGAATTTAGGGCCTCACACCCCACAGGGAGGAGAGATGGCAACAGATATTTGCAGAGTAATCTGTCACTTGATTGATTAGTTTTACTGTACATGGGGGTGAAATGTAGATCTATGTATGGGGCAATTTTGTTTTGTTTGGGACAGATGCCCTTTTTTTTAAGGTGAGCATGGGATGTTGGGGAAGGGCTATATATATGTTTGGGGAGGTGGGTTGGGTGGGATAGGTTGCATTTGCAGACAGAAAAGACAGACAAGACAGTAGACAGGGGTGGTATATGACACATGAGGTAGGTAAACACCTTTAACGGAGAGGGTGGTTGGGAATCCAAAGCCCATGAGCCCCCAAATGGATACAGTAGGACTGAGGTCCCCACCCATGGGCAGTCACCATTGCACTTTCATAGCCCCGAAGGTGGCTGTGCTGGGGGCTGGACAGGAGGGGTGGCCTGACCCTCAAGGTACACTAGGCAGCCTTCAATCTGGAGCAGCTGCCCACCTAAATCTGCTTGGATGGCGCTGCGCACCAAACCCCGGAACTGACTGCAGGTGACAGCCTCCTGTCTCACGCCCGCTCATGGGGGGATAGACCCCATCCCCTGAGGTGGTTCCACCTGAAGGTGGTGCAGGACCAGAGGACGAGGAAGTCCTGAGTTGGGTCCCAGACATGCTGGGGCCCAGTATCACAGCCAGATGAGATGGCATTGGTGGATCTGCCAGGATCTGCCTTTCCAAAAGTGCTATGGTGGTGAGGTTTTAAAAAATATGTTGGTTAGTCATGAACAACACATTTCAATATTAGTTATAACAGCATGCGTGGGTGTTCCAATTAACGCCATAAAACAGATGTGAAACAGTTGAATAGCAAAACAAACACATGCATAAATGAAACAACAGTATGCATCATAACAGCATGCCACTGACATTGACGGCAACAGACCACCAACAATGGTATTTGAATAAGGTATGTTAACATGCAACCAAACAAATATATGAAAAATAATAGAACACAAGTCCCAACATTAGGTTTGGAGAAAAACATACCCATAGTATATTAATTATTGTACTGATCCAGATGAGGGGTGGGAGAAACAAAACATCCATTAACAACTGTTTATGCTTCTATCTTCCACAACAGTACTGCTTAATACTCTATGGGTCTGCCTTCACTTTACATCTGCCTATGGCCCATAGCTTCTGTAGCACAAGCATACTTATTAAATTGTCAGCCTGGAATGGTATGCGGCAAACTGTGACAACTCTGGGTACATGACTATAAGGGACTTGTACATGTCAGGGTTACATATCTGGCACAGGAGGGGTACCCTGAACTGCTGTTATGTGAGTGTGCTACTGGCATACTTCAACTGGTTTCCTATCTGTGTGCAGGGATATTGGCAGCAGTGACTACTAGCTGTGACAGTGTGACACTTGAGAGACATGTATTGGGAAGAGTGCATTTTGTATGTACCTATCCTGTTGTCATTTGCTGGCATGTGGTGGAACAGTTGAACAGTTCTACACAGTTTATTAGTATACCCTTCATACAGCTACTGCCAACATTTCCTTACCTGTAAAACCTGTGGAGAAAATATGTCCTAACACTACTTTACTATTTTTACATTTATTCCTGATTCCTTGTGTGTAGATATGCACACATCTTAGTACCACTCTCTGGATTCTAACCGTGTCTGGCTGTGCAAAATTAACAGCTATGCTATTTAACATCACGCTGAGCCACTGGAGAACTGCTGTTTCTTATTTCACTGGTTTCTGTCTAACAGTCTCTTGGTTAGACAGTCTGAATGTGTAATCCTGTGATGCATGCATGATAGATAGTTTTTGTACTGTACATTAATTCTTTGGATTACTACAGTCTGGAAAGCAAAGGTTAAAAGACGGCAATGCTGGATGGAGCACACTTTGAAACTTTGCACAGTACTACTCAGGGTTCAGAACTTAGTGCAAAATATATTTCACGTTTTAGTTATATCTTGTTTTACTGCTCCACCATCTACAGTTTTTCTTAACATCTGGTTCACAGAACAACTTCAGTTAATGTATGCTGTCACAGCAATATTTGCTGTGAAGAATCTGTCTACATTCTATATGTTTACAACAACATACCAGAATAAACACAACAGTTTTTTGTAGGGATCTTTATTACACATCAATATTAGTCGGTCACACTTTTTTATTTATTCAATTCACACAGTAACAGTTTATGTACTAGCAGTAAGCAATGTACTCCTTTTTAGCTATTTGAACAATATACTGCAAAATAGATTTGTACTCTCCAGCCTGTCTGCACAGTCTTAGAAGTCTGTTGGCATGGGCTTCTACGTTACTAGCCCTCTCTGATACAGCTGTAGGGGAGAAAAACAAACATTATGCAAACCTGTCTATCACATTCTCAGGCTAGTATTTGCTACAAACTACTTGATAGTGATACTTACTCACTACTGGAGCATTCCATGTCCGTGCATCTTGGATCCAATGGGCCAAAAGCACTCCCTTTTCCAATGTAGGTCAGCATAGTGGTGCCATACCTCCTCACCAGTTCGGAGGATGCCAGTAGCACTGGTGAAATCACGTGGGAGATGGTCCCAGGCATCTGCTTGGTATTGCAAGCCCTGGTACTGGCTCTGCAGCAGTCTCTCCTCATGTTTTTCTACCAGGAGTCCACCCATGACCCTGGACTCCTGAATGCTCCAGCGCTGCACCTGAAAGCACGCTACTTCACCTACACCAGCCATAGTACCTGCTCAGATGAACTCTAACAGATTCTGGCTGTATTCCTGCCTGCACCATTTAAATAAGGTGATATTCCCACCCTTTGACATCACTGAACCATTTAGAACATGTTAAGCTCCGCTAAGCATTGTGCAAATCCACTAAGCTGAGTTGAAAAGTGCTTAAAGGGGTAATTGCTGAGCACTGCTTAATAGTGTGCAAATCTGCTTAGCTGAGCTACCTGCTGCTTAGAATTCATGTCTAAGCAATACTTAAACATGGTAAGCATAGCTGAGCATTACTAACCATTGCTCACTTTTCATTTTTAGAAAATATCAGAATAATGACTTAATTTAGTCAATGTATATAATTTACATTACATGACATCCTTCTATGTGCTTTCATTACATTAGCAAAGAGTGTGACTATACTGTATGGGACACGTGTGTATACATGGATGGTGTCACATCTTATATGCACCCACACTTCCATTTTACACCAGGTACACTAGCCTGGTTGACAAAAAACAGTTACTACATAATTTAAGTTGAAAAAATTATTTTGACATGGCTTTCCCATATAAAAATAACTTGTTTGTCTTGGTACTCGAACCATGAACACCTGCATATAAAGCCAGGACTCTAACAGCTACACTATCTCAGGTTGGAAATTTGAGCTGTATATTTTTATTTATCTCCTATGGGATGATTAAGCAATGCTAAGCTGAGGGCCACAACGCTCACACCAGATCATCTACGCTTAAACATTCCTTATTATGGGTAAAAAAATATTATATTATTATTATATTATATAGTGAGTATTGTGGTTTTCTGACAAGTCATTGAGCAGTGCAGCCAGGAAGCAATGGCATACATTTTACTTTCCGACTTCTATCCTTTGCAAATTCATGCTAATGCATAACCTGTTTTTTAACAACTTTCTAAGTTTGTAAGAGCAATATTTAAGAAGTGTCCCTATTTTGTAGGGCTCTGTCCCCCCATTATTTGTCCCTTTGTCCACATTTCCTGCTTTAACAGGTTGTGAGGTATCATACGGCACTTTTACAATGCAGAGGCTGTGTCACAGAACCTGTTACACACCCCCCCCTGCGTTGCTTTCCTGCCCCCCTATGTATTTCAGTGTCCCAGGACACTGAAATACTCATTTATTTCATTTCAGTGTCCACAGATACTGAATTGCTGGCATAATATTAGAGACATTCTCTAATATTTTGCTGCATTACTTTTAGAAAGCGATGTACACCACTTTTTGAGTGCAGGGGGCATGTTAACTGTGCAAGCAGTGCTAGAACATGCCCCCTACACTTGTTCACTGTTTGTGTTTATACAGCCCTTATCAGTAGTGCACTTTCATGAATATGCAAAGCACGCTGCTGCGAGGGCTGTGCAGACACGGACATGGTTCACTCCATGCAGAAATAACACTATTCCTGCATGGAGTTTATTAAATCCCAAGGTTTGTCTCACTCAACACCTTGACTATCCCATAACAAAACTCTCCTGTGATTTTTCTGTCCAACCAGTCCTGATTACTACAATTAAATCTCTCATTAACAAACTTAAACCCTGCTCACCCTCAGCAGACCGACTACCCCCTAATTTCCAAAAAATAGACGCACAATCCATCGCCTACCCTGTCTCTATTTTATTAATCATTCCATATCAGAAGTCCTGGTCCCTGACATTTTGGAAATCATTCTATATTATCCCTCTTCACAAAGGTGGCAACTTTACAGATCCTTCTAACATTAGACCAATTACTATTCTGCCCTCCCCTATCCAAAATCACTTTAGGCCCCACCATAGTATTTCTACTGCATTACTATCATTTACCCAAATAATAGCTGAAGCCTGTGACAATAACCTCCTTGTCTCCAGTCTTTTCCTTGATCTTTCAAAGGCCTTTGATACTGTCTCTCATTCTAAACTTCTAACTAAACTCTTAGACCTACATATCTCAACCTCCTCCTTTAACTGGGTTATCTAGCTATCTCTCTGGCTGACAGCAATCTGTCCACTGGCACACTGTCCTCTCTCCATTCCTCCCTCTTAATACTGGAGTTCCCCAAGGATCAATTCTGGGCCTCCTCCTGTTTAATATATTCACTAATAAACTTCACTTTGCTACCAACCTCTCTACACTTCTACAGTATGCTGATGACTCCACCCTCATTACCTCTGCCCACAAATGCCTGAACTACTAACTTTCACTCAATAAACCTTCTCTTCTGTTGAAACCTGGCTTTCTGATAACCAACTCATATTAAATCCAAAATAACAAAAAAAAAAAAAACAAACAGACTCCTCCTCTTCCTTCCTAAAACACTTGCACAGCACAAAGCCTCTTTCTCCATATCCTCTTTTAACAACACCATTATTAAACCTGAACCCCATACTAAACTACTTGGAGTTATCATTGCCGATGGATTAAAATTTGATATTCATATTCAACAAAGTATAAAAAGACCCAACAGAAACTTAGACTTTTTCATAATCAAAAATTTCTGTCACCCTCCTACAAACCCTTCCTCACTCCGGCCCTACTCCTACCCTGCCTTCTTTATGCTGACCCTGTCCTTACTCATGTTCAAACATCTCTTATCACTAAACTAGAGAAAACTTATAACAAAGGTGCCATATTTGCCACCAACCTTCTTTACAAATCTCACCACTGTCTTGCCCTTAAGTTACTACAATGGCCAGAATTTTCCAAACAGCTGGTTATAACCCAGTTACATATTTCACACTCTATCCTATATGAACCCTCATCCTGTCCCTCCATCTCTAATTTAGTCTCCTTTTATAACATAAGAAACATTCAGCATAAATACCCATTTAAGAAAGAACTTAAACTTTTTCTCCTGAAGACTTAGTCATGCCCTTGTCAACCCCCCACTTGAACTAGTCTCCTCTCTTCTCATCTTATCTGCTTTTCCTATCAACGTTTTCCTTCTTCTACTTGCTCTAACAAACTGTATGCATACTGTACTCCTTGGTGTAATATTCTCTAAACCTTCTAATTATTTGGCTTATGCTATATACTGTTCTCAAGTTTTGGAAATTGAACCTGTTAACTGCTATTTTACCTGTATATTGTACTGCTGGGCACAATTTTTTAACTTGTACTAGATTTCTGTGACCCTACTTTAATATTTTATAAATATCATAATTACTTGTATTATTTTTGTAGCTTTTCTTCTGGGGTCTCCACTGAAAATGGGCCCCTGGCTCAATTGGATTAACCCAGTTAACAAATGTCAATAAATTAATAAACTAAATAAATAAATAAACTGCACCTAGCTTAAGAAAAGAAAATTTCATTTCCCTCCCTAAACTGACAAACCCAGATGGTACCACCAGCCGATAACCTTACCCCCTGCAACTTAAAATCAACTGTCTCTCCCAAAAGAACATACTGTTACATCCAACATCACTCCTGTTGAAATCATAAACCAAAAGTAAAATCATAAAACAAAACTTCCCCAAAATGTCTGTAACCAGCCTGAGTGAGATGGGAATATTGAGACAATGTAGGGACTGCCTCAAAATGAATGATGATCACCTATTACTTAAACAACATAATGCTGTGTGTAGGAGATGTACTTATACAATGTCCTTGGAGGCCAAAATATCACATATGGACAACCAAGACATCGGGACTGTCAGCAGTACTGTTAGATATTATGAATATAAGGCTGAAATTAATTATGTTGTAAATATGCTGAAAGTAAAAGCTTGCTTAAATGCAGAAACTTATGTGATCAGCAACCATACTAAATGACCATGGCTTGGAAAATAAGAAATCTGCTGAATGGACATTTTTCCCTTACAGACTTAAAAACAGGATGTATGCAAGAGCAAAAATGCAAAATCTGCTTTTAAAGAATGGACAATGACACTGTGGCAATGTGTTTCCTCAAAAATATGTTTTTCTGCGTGGAAAACAGGACATGTTTATCAGCATTGGCACAAGAACAAATGTTCTTATACAAAGATCCAAATAGAATACAGGATGTTCACACTGTCAGAAAAGCTGGTCTCTCATAAAATTCAGCAAAAATGTGACAAGACATTGTTAAACAAGGAAGCTGAAAAATAATATCATTAAGTCAGCAGTTTGCATCAGCATCTGCAACAATTAGTACTGTTTCTACACGATAAGCAATTCTCCAAAATAGAATACCAAGAGGACTAAAATTGTATATAAAGAGCTGTATAAATCCAGTTATGTTAGGGGTATGGTAGGGACACATTTGTCCTGAGGTAAATATATCTCTCACATCATCTGTACTATATGAAAAGTAAAGTGGAACAGTACTTTAAGCTGCAACGTTAGTCTGTTTGGTTTATTATAAAAAGTTATTTGTTACTGCTCTAAAGTTGATGCTGCAAAGTATATTCTCGCATCAGTGTATATTCTGCAAGTTTCTGTATGCAACAGTCTGTGAATGCAAATATAACCAGACTTTGAATTTTAGCAGAATCCAGCCAGCAAGACTGAGTGTCTTAAGAAGACTTCAAATCCATCACAGCAAGCAGTAAGCTTAATATAATTTTTCAATGGCAAGCTAGCCTGCACTTGAACCTAAAATCTGCATTCAAACACAGGGGGAGTGATGGTAAGCCCTGCAGAGGGTCATTTCAGTCAAATTGCAGTAACTAACATTTGCATGTATGTGTAAATCCTAAACAAAAGTATTTCAGTTTATGCAGCTTGCGGTAGTAAAGTTTTTTAGACGTCTAAAATCCGGAGTGAGACTAGTTCAAGAAATTCGCAGTGCCATAAATCCTCCAAGAAAAGGTGGATGTCTACTTGTACAGCAGTCCACTGCCTGTTGTGCTTCACCAGCTTCTCAAGTGACTCTGAAAAATTTCTAGCCATCAGCAACAACAGCCTGATCACCTGTTTTCTTGCTAACTGGTAAGACTTTTTTCTGTGTCAAATATTTAGTGTGGATGATGTTAGACAGTTTGTATATTCTTAGACAGTTTGTATATTATTAGACAGTTTGGATGTTATTAGACAGTATGGATATTATTTATAATTCATGCAGGAATAAACCAAACTTTAGTAAATTGCAATGTTGGTATACACAGCACATTAGTAAATGTAAAACCTTATTAGGGCAGGTTAATAGTAAGGCGTTATGCAAATGTATTTCAATATTTGACTGGTATCTCAAAGAAAACCATGTGAAATATGGCAAATGTTTATTGTGTGCTTTAACAAAAACTGCATTTTGTGTATTATGCCATAAAAAAGTATTGCATCATATTGCTAAAAAATAGACTGTGAAGACAGATCTGTTCATGATAAAGAATTAACTAACGGTAAAGTGTTTCTATTATATTCAGATGTTGAACAGTTATGTCCTGTCACCACATGAGTCAAATCAGTTACTGATAGACCCCCTAGTACATTTTGTTACAAAGAAATGTAGTAAACTTCTAAAAGACAGACACAATGAGTTCAGAAAGTTTAAACAAGTTATACATACATCTTTTCAAAAGTGCATAGGAGTTTCAAATTCAGCAGAACAGCTTACTAAAGAATGTCAGAAAGACTATGCAACATTACAAAAAATTCAACAGCAGTTGCAGGATAAAGAAAACAAATTAGCTGAACTGACAGAGACTGGGAACTCCCTGCATACACAGTTAATCTGTGCAAAAGAAATATATTTTATAATATGTTTATGTTTTGAAAATGGTTAAGCATACATGGTAGGATGGTAGGGACAAATCATTCTCAAATGTTTTACTTTCATTCAGTTAAAACAAGGCATTTATCAGTACTACAGTAAAGTAGAGCATATGACTGCCATTCTTAGCATAGTCAAAAGGTAAACAAAACTGTTCTAGTGTATAAAAATTAAATAAAAATAGTTAATAGGAGTAAAGATTTAAAGTCACAAGACTGACATGCTTGTATAAAGATATACAGATACAAGACAGACATGCATGTATGTTCTTTTCATCTAGAGTACATTTGTTTGCAATACACAAAAGCAAAAGGCAGACATCAGCAAATATAAATAATATAAATATAAACATGTGTTGGTTAAACTAATATCTATTTTGTTTTTTACAATTTGTTTATAATTGTATTGTAACACCAAACAGTTAAAGTTCTAAATTTTAAAAAGAAAATCACAGATGGTATTTGTCAAACAGTTTTTGTAAAATTAATGGCAGGACAGTTAAATAGATAAATAAATAAAAAAATACTGAAATCCATGTAAGCTAATTGTAATATAGTATAAATGCATAGTTATGCAAATCACATTAAAGGAAAAATGCCAAATAATTAACTATAGTTTATAGAGTATAAAATGTGAGCTCAGACTTTCCTAGACTAGATGAATAGTTACAAAAAATGTTAAAAAGATAAGATAAAAAACAAGACTGTTTGCCAGACAAGTAGTTTGAGTTTTTCTAAAGCATCATTGTTATTAAAACATATTTGTTAAAATGTTTACAGGCAACACTGTTTGGTAATTATAATAAAGTCACAATTGTGCATAGATGTCACTGATAATCTGTTTGCAAGTAAATGTTAAAAGAAAAAAACCTCAGTTGCATCAAGTACAGCCAGCAAATGGGCTATAGTATACATACAGTTCAAATCAATTGTGCAGGAGGGTGTAAATGCCTACTAGTGGTAGTGAACAGCAAAAGCTTTATAAAAAATTATCAAATCAGACAAAAGTCCATAATTTAATAAAATAAATGTATAACCATAGTGTTGGGCTGGCATACATTCTATTCTCACAGCATAAAGCAGGTAAATAGTGCTGCAGTACTACAGGGGGAGGGGCACTTTCTCAGTTTTATACTGACTGTATAAGCAGTACTACACAAGGGTCTAAAATAAAGCTGCAGAAAATAATATCTCATTCCTTCTTGACAATACTCTTTTAGGGGGAGGAAAAAACAGGTATTAGTGTATTAGAAATACTGGTAAACTGGATTAAACCTGACAGGATAAGATATTTTACAAGTTGTTAATAGCTATCATAATGGTTATTATTGTATTGTTTAGTATTAAATTGTATTTACAACCTGTTAAACTGAAAAGCTATACAAGCGATGGTTTAAAA
>NC_056744.1:1205534680-1205584680 GCF_019279795.1 Protopterus annectens | reverse complement strand
CCCGTTTGCACAGCAGTAAGCAATACCCACACTGGTTAAGCAGTTCTAAAGCTAACGCTCTGTAAGCAGATGTAACGGCAGGTTAGCAGTGCTTACCATTGCGCAAACCTGCTTACAACTGCTCAAAAGTGCGTTAATCACTCTGTATCCAACCACCCTTGTTCTGCCCATCAACAAAATAAATAACCATGTAGGTCTCCAACCCAGGACTCTATACACCATAGTCACAGTGGTTAACCACCAAGCCATCACAGAAGTACAGAAGCATAAGGTATCAGCAAACAAGTCCTCACCATAGTAAACCCAAACTGAACCAGTGAAAGGAATCAGTATACAGTCATATGTTCCATAACCCACTAAATAACATAAATATGTGAACTGGAGTACAGCAGTAAGCCCAGAAGTAAGGTGTAATTGTAACAGAGTGTTGAAGTCTCCAGTAAAACACAAGGATCCCATAGAGTGTACGTACATATGAATCATGGATATCAGGCATACATATAAGGTGTAATGAATAATAACTCAATGCCAAAATGGAATTATAATGCAAAGTCTAATGTAAGCAATGCTCAGCATTGAACAGGCCAGTGTTGGAGATGTAAGCAAGGTGTAGGCCAGCTAACTCATTGGGCCTAGTTGTATACCCCTTTAAACAATGCCAACCTTAGGTAAGCAGGTTTGCCCATAGCTTAGCCTTTTCAAAACTGGCCAATCATGGAAAAGTGTGGGAAATCAGCCCTACTTAAACTCAAGAGGCAGGAATACATCTCATAACTGATTGTAGTTTCCCCTTGCAGGCACTATGGCAGTAAGGAGAGAAGGTGTGTGCTTTCGGGCACAGCGCTGGAGCATCCAGGAGTCCAAGGTCATGACAGGACTCCTTGTCAAAGACCATGATCAGAGACTGCTGCAGGGCCAGTACCAGGGCACCCAATATAAGGCAGAGGCCTGGGATCATCTTGCCCATGACCTCACCAGTGCCACTGGCATACCCTGAACTGGGGAACAGGTCAGGCACCACTATGCTGACCTGAAGTGGTGTAAGGGAGACCTCTTGGAGGAGTGGCTCCAAGAGGCTAGAGTGGCAGGGGATGTTCCAGCCATGTCTAAGTATCACCCCAGTATGTGTGCAATAAATTCCAGCTCAGGTATATCATGGATAGGTATGGCTAAATATTCCTCTTATATCCCCACAGCTGCAAAGGAGTGGGCTGTGAACCAAGAGGCCCACATCAGTCACCTGGCAAGGTTGCAATGCGAGGCAGGTCAGTAATACTCATGCATTTACTGTCATAGGAAATAAAAATAAAAGTAGTAGTAAATTAATTGCCTGTATAAAACCTGTATTGTTCAAGGCAAGTACTGCATACACTAGAGAATATGGCAGGAAGAGTCCCATATTGTTTGTATGTCAATTAAAGTGTAATAGCCTGGCAAAACATGTCTAACTGCTGGACAGCATATGTATATGCTGGTATCATATGATAATGTAGATTTGCAATCATGTAATAGCACTGTTGCATTAAGCACTGTTACCCACACCGTGCACCATAAATTGAATGTGTAGGAATGCCTGTATATGACAGATGTAATCCCCAGAGAGGCCATTTAGTACAACTGAGAGACACATAGACAGTAAACAGGGAAGCTGCAGACAACAAAAATCGAATAGCACATGCAACTGAGATGTGAACTGTTGTCTTTTTAGCATACACAGTCATGGTTCAAATCCTGCCAGTGGTAGTAGTCTGCATACAGAATCATACCCCACAACTGTACAGATATGTCCAGAATGTCCAGTAAAGTGGCCCATATCTGTTGCCTATCAACCTGTCCCCCTGGTAAATCAGACATATAGGCAGCAAATAGGAAATACAACTGATTGACACACATCTATGAGAACAAAGCTGGCACACTAGCAACTCCCCAATACATTATGTGACTAAGAAGCCATGTATGTCCCATTTACACCCCATCTTGCCAAGCTGTAGAAAGAGTGTGTACAGTAACAGAGTGAGATGTATGTGCATAATATGTTACTGTGTGTGGGAACATTCAGTTAGTGCTAATAAACATTCCTTCCACAGGTCTGTCAGATACCAACACTGTGCCCAGAAATACAAGAATGATATGCAGTTGCTCTGAATAATGAGGTATTACACATCACTGTCACCCACACTGTCCTACAACATATACCTGTCTAGGAAATCTGTATAAGAGCATTGTAACACAAGGTCAGAATGCAAAAGCACAGGGGATTAATAAGACAGAAAGCAGCTATGAGATATACAGCAATATCTATGTAACATATACAACTGTGATGGACAGTGTTTAAGTTGTAGCAGACACAGCCATGGTCTGAATCCTGGGAGTGGAAGTAAGCTACATACAGAATCATGCCCCACAACTGTACAGATGAGGCCATGATGTCCAGTATATGGGCCCACATCTGCTGCCTGTCCCCCTGTCCCCCTGGTAAGTCTGTGGGATGATCCCAGATGTGTAGTCAGCAAATGGGGAATACAAGTGATTGCCAAACATCTATGAGAATGCACATGTCACTTTAACACCCACTGAAATGCGTAGGAGCGTAATATGTCAAGTATGTCCTATCTACACTCCCATGTTGTCAAGCTGTGACCAGAGTTTTTACTGTAACAGAGTGAGATGTATGTGCATAATACTAATGTGTAATCTGGAACTTTGTGTGGCAACAGTCAGGTAGTGCTAACAAACATTGCTCCCACAGGTATGTCGTATTCGTACACTGTGGTGAGAAATACAGATCATTATATCCTGTACTGGTACTGTCCACTCTGGTATTGTAGGGAATTGTGAGTGTTGCATTTTCGATGAATAATAAGGTATCACTGGTCACTGTCACTCACACTATGCTACATAATTTTATTTTATTTATTTATTTATTTATTTATTCAGTTTGGTGACCGGAGAGGTCCACTGGGCTGGGGAGCCCATTTTCAGTGGAGGCCCGGGGAGAAAAGCTCCACAGAAGGTTTATTAGATACATTTTTCAATCAAAGTGAACATACATAGTATAAAAATACATATACAAAAACAATATGGTTCAGTCTGCAATCTAGTAACAATCAATGGAATGACAGTTTAGTTAAAGAGAAAAGAGTACATAATGTAATAGCTGGTGGAGATACTTTGTTATGAGAAACAAATTAATAGTTAAGAGTGGGGTTAGGAGAGGAGAGGTTAGGAGGGGAGGGGTTAGCCAGGGGTAGAGAGAGTGGAGGGTTTGAGAGGCAAAGGTGGAAGAGTGCAGTTGCATTTCCTGTTAAGGAAGAAGTAGGAATGGAGTTGAGATTTGAAGCTATTGAGGTTATTGCAGGTCCGTAGGGCGGAGGGCAAAGAGTTCCATTTTTTTGCTAGGGTACAGGATATGAGAAGCTGGCCAGCTGTGTGCTTGGGTTTATGAATGGTAAGTAGGTTTTGGTGAGAGGATCTAAGAGGTCTAGGAGGAGAATATGGTTGCAGTATGTTGGATAGTGCGGGGCAGTTTGAGGGTTGGAATACTAATTTGTGGACTTTGGTTAATTGGTGAAAGTCAAGTAGATTGGGCAGTTCAAGCCAGTTAAGGGAGAGAAGGGAAATGCAATGGAGTGAGGAGGATTTGGCACTAGTGGCAAATCGAGAAATTTTGTTGTAACATATCTCTAGTTGAGAGGTAAGTGTGGAGGACAAGTTAGAGAACAGGGGAGAGCCATACAAGAGAGGGGGAAGAAGATAGGTAGTGGCAAGAGTTAGCCTAGAGGAAGGAGAGAGGAAGAGGTTATTTCTGTAAAGTAGGCCAAGTTTTATGTGTGTTTTTTTGATATTCTGCTGAATGTCGGAGTTAAATTTAGCTGATTGTCTATAGTGACCCCGAGGAGTTTGGCAGAGTGTACAATCTCTATTTGTGAGTTATTATGGCTGGTAATGTAAAGGGAGTTTTCATCTACAGGGGAAGATTTGGAAGGGGAGAATAGAAGTATCTTGGTTTTATTAGCGTTAAGAGAGGTGGTTTTGGAGCATCCAGTCTTCAGTGGTAGAGAAGGCATTTTGAGTTAGAGATTGGAGTTCAGCTAGGTTGGAGGCACTGCAAATCAAAGTGGAATCGTCGGCGTATTGGACAATTTTGGAGTTGGGAATGGCTTTATGGAAGTCATTAATAAAGATGTTGAATAGCAGAGGACCAAGTATGGAACCTTGGGGTACTCCAGTGGGAGTAGGGAGGAAAGAGGATGTGGCTTGGCCCCATTTTACAGCTTGGGACCTGTTAGCAAGATAGCTGGAGAACCAAGAAATGGTTTCTTGGGAAAGGTTAAGGTTAGAGAGATGATTTAGGAGGTGGGTATGGGAGATGGTATCAAAGGCTTTAGAAAGGACCAGCAGGACAGAAGATACTAAATGTCCAGAGTCGCGGGCTGACTTGACGATATGTAAGAAGGAGAGAAGGGCAGAGTTAGTACTGTGTCCTGGGTGAAAGCCATGTTGGGTGGGGGAAAGTAATTGATATTTGGTAAGGAATGGTAAGAGCTGTAGATGGATGCATTTTTCAAGAATTCTGGAGATAGGGGAGAGGATGGCTATGGGCCAAAAATTAGATACATTGTTATTTTTGCCTCACTTGTGGAGAGGCAAAATATATGCAGTTCACCAAAGTTTGGGAACGTAAGACTCGAGTATAGATCTATTGATCAGGATGCTGATAGGCAGAGCAATAGCATCTGAGGCTATTTTTAGGAAGGAGGAAGGAATGCCATCAGGGGCATTAGAGCAAGGCTTTAGTTTATAGAGGGAGTTTTTTTATTAGGTTGGTAGAGACAGGTTTAAGTTCAAAATTAGGGTAGGGAGGGGAGAGCGGGGAGGATTGGGCAGGGAGGGGAGAGGGATTATTGTTGGTGAAGGTCTTAGTGAGCTCAGCTATTGAAGAGGTAAAGAAGGAGTTGAATAGTGTGGCAATTGCTGAGTCAGATTTGCTAGTGTCAGGACAGGGATTGTTTTTTGCTCCAGGCCACAAGAGGGAATTAATAGAGTTCCAGAATTGCTTAGGATTTTAGCAAGATTTTCTTGTAGTTTTAGGTAGTATGATTTTTTTATCCCTAATGACATGTTTTTTGGCTAGGTTTCTCAACTGTTTATATTTTAATAAAGTCTCAGGTTGATTGTTATGGAAGTAAGTTTTCCAGGTTTTATCTTTTGTAGCATGGTGTGTTTTGTATCTTTGGTGAGCCAGTGAGAGGTTTTAGTTTTGACTTGTTTATTTCTTATTGGGGCTAGGGAGTTAAGGATTGTTAGGAATGTTGAGTTAAAGTAGTCAATGGCTGTGTCTAGTGGTAGAATTTTTAGGGGGTTCCAGTTGGTTAGTTTGACAGAATCAATGAAAGTAGTGGGGTTAAAGTTAGTAAGGTTGCGAGTAGAAATATATTGATGGAAGTGAGAGGAAGAGGGAGTAGCTCGAATGGTGAAGGCAGGGAGGTGGTCTCCTAGAGAGTCAGGAATGACTCCTAAAGTTATAGTTTTGTTGGGATGAGTTACTAGGATCCAGTCGAGTATGGAGCCAGGGGGGGTGTGTTTTGTTAGGTCTAGTAATGGAGGTGGTAAGTTGAGTAAAGGTGAATAGGTTAATTGTTAATGTAGGATTGGGGTTATTGATATTTCCCCAGTCAATATTTACATCTCCTAAGATGAAGGTTTCTAGTTTGATGTTGGAGGAGGTCCAGGAGAGAATATCTTCTAGGGTGTTGGTGTTGTTGCCAGGTGGAATGTAGAGGGAGATGATACAGATACTTTTATGGATGTTAAGTTTTAATAGGCCGATGACAAGTTCAGCACTTGAGAAGGAGGGGATATGGTTGGGATATGGAGTGATAGATAAGTAGTTGGAGTAGACTAAAGCTGCACCACCACCTCTTTTAGTTGGGTGGTCAGATCGGAGAGAGTGAAATCCAGGCGGAAGGAATTCAGAATCATTTATATGAGGTTTTAGCCAGGTTTCAGAGATAGCTAATATATCTGGTTGGTTGTGATTGAGCCAGGAATGAAAGAGGGTAATTTTATTTAGTAGGCTTTGGGCATTGATAGTGAGGAATTTGAGGTTTTTATTAGGGGATTTATTGTTGGAGCTGTAAAGATATGTTTGAGAAGAGTTGGGACCAGGATTAGGGTGGATGTCACCGGCTAGGTGAAGGAAAGAGGAAAGTGGAGGTAGTTTGTTGTGTTTGGATTTGGGTAAAGGAGTTAGGTATACTTTTAGTTTGAGTTTAGTGTCATTAGTTGAGTTTAGGAATAATTTTATTTTTAGGAGAAGGATAGGCTGGGAGGGAACTAGTGAAGCTGCAATATTGTGATAGTGTTTTGTAAGGAAGTTGTGAGGTGGCTTAAGGTAAGAGAATAAGTGAAGATGAGTATAAGAAGTTGCATGGTAAAGAGGTAGTAGAAGGAAGACTAATGTTATGGAGGTAAGGATTGAAGGAGGGGAGGGGCATTGTTAGTTAGGGATTAAAGAGAGGTAGATGTGTGTAAGGTGATATTTGTTAGTTATGGGGTGTGGCTAAGATAGTCAGGTGTAGTGGAGGAAGGGGTGTGGGGAGAGGAGTAAGTGGATTGGTTGTTGGAGTGGGAGGGATTTAGCAGGAGGGGAAATAAATGTAGGATCACTGGGGGTGTGTGGGAATTGGGGGTAGGGTAAGGGAGCGGAGTGAGCCAGCAGGGCGAACAGAGCGGGTAGAGCCAAAGGATGGACAAGCACAGTGAGAGAAACAATCTGTAGCTATAAAGACTACAGCAGAGAGGTAAGTGTTGCTATGGAGAATTGAGAGTTTAAGAACTGGGAAGGTATAGTAGTCAAGGGTAGGAGTATGTGCGGTGAGACAGAAGAGGATGGGAAAGGACACTATGAGAGTTAAAGTAAAGGGACTTATCACGTTCTTGGTCAAGGGATTAGAAGTATCAGAGTATAGTCCAATTTAGGGTTATAGTGCCACCTAGTGGAAAATAAGAGAAAAGGCAGCAGGGAATAATATATCCAGTATTAAATCTAGTAAGGGAAGTTAGGAAGTAAAGTTTGCAGGAAATGGGGTAGTGCAGAGGGTGCAGCCGGGCTGCAGTTGTTCACTGTGTAGGAAAGCATGTATATGTGTGTGTGTCAGGTCATTAAAGTGGAAGAGGGCAATATTCTAGATATGTCCCGACACACCAGTATGTGGTCAACACTTGACCAGAGTATGTGCAGAAAGAGTTGAATAGCTATGTGCACAACATCAACCTGGAATCTGGGAGTATGTGTAGAAACAGTTAGTTAGTGCTAACAAACATTCCCTCCACAGGTATACCAGGTAAGAGGTATATACTGAAGGTAAAACCGGTTCATGTGTAACGATGACGACAGCCATATCACTGTCCAAACTAAGGCTATAGGGTAGTGTAGTAAGACTTGTAAGGTACAGCTAACAACACTGACTAGGAAAGTAATGTGGACTACAGGAATATACTAATTGTTAATTGACATCTCCCCCCCACCCACCATATCTCCAACAATAATCAACATACCCACCCCAACTGGTATGTAATGACACCTTTGTTATGATACTGTCCAATTGTTTGATAAACATTTTAATGGTTACCATGCATGTGCTATAGTGAATTATTCCAACATTGGTAGCATGGTGCCATCAATGTACCTGCATGCTGTTCTTATTACCACTGTGGTCCCATATATGCATGTGTTCTGCTTGCTATGCAACTGTTCCATATCTGGTGTCTGGGTTAATGGGAATATCTATGCATGCTGTTATACCCAACCCTGGAATGCATTGATTATTACTAGCTCAGATTTAATGATGACATCTAAACACTATAGTACACTTGGGAAGGCCGGTCCCAGCAGACCCACCTGTCCCACCTCAGCTGGCCATGGCACTGGGCACCAGGATGTCTGAGGCCCAACTCAGGACCTCCATGTCCATTGGTCCTGCACCACCTTCGGTGGAACCACCTCAGGGGAATGGGCTCACCCTCCCGGGAGTGGGCGCAGACAGGAACCTTTCACTCATCACCAGGTCCGGGTCATGGTGTGTAGAGAGCTCAACCAGCAGCTTGGTGATCTACACCAGCTCAAGGGCCATATGTCACAACTAGAGTGTCAGTCTGGTGCTGTGACTCAGCCCCTAGCACAGCCACCTTCGGGGCTGTAAAGGTGCAGTGGTAACTGCCCATGGGTGGGGATCTTAGTCCCACTGTTTCCACTAGGGGACTCATGGGCTTCCGATTTCCCAACAACCCTCCCCATCAAGGTGTTTAACCCCCACATGTGTCATATACTGCCCCTGTATGCATCTTGTTTGCCTTGTTTGTTAACCTACCCAACCTACCTCCCAAATATACCTACTACACCTCCCCAATATCCCACTCTCACCTGAAAAAAAATGGGGCAATCTGTTCCCACAAAAGAAAACTTGCCCCTTACATAGCTGTCCATTTTGCACACTTGTCCACTGGGCACATATAATTTGGTCTAATTGGCATCACAACTTATTATTGTTGTCCTCACCCCCTCCCAGGGGTTTGAGTGTCCAAATCTGACTTCAAATTCAGTGTCTATGCACAGCTGTTGCTGTAGAAGAAATGGGCAGCTTTGGATTTTCCCTACACCCTTCCTGCACATCCCTGGCTATTTTCCCTACTGTCTTTCCCTTTTTGTGCCCCTTTTTTCATCACTTTCCTATCAACCCCTTTTTCTTTTCTTTTAAAGAAATTAGCATGGGGGTAAGCAGGAGTAAGCACTTTTAAGCAGCTGTAAGCAGGTTTAAGCCTGTTTGCATAGAGGTAAGCAATGCCTACACTGGTTAAGCAATTTAGAAGCTAACTGAGTATTAAGAATTGTAACCGGAAGTTAGCAGTGCTTACCTCCATGCAAACCTGCTTACAACTGCCCAAAAGTGCCATAATCACTCTGTATCCAATGGCCCTTGTTCAGTCCAGCAACAAAATAAACAGCCTCAGCAAGGCACGGACCCAGGAACCTGCACACCATAGACAAAATGATTTACCATTAAGCCATGTCAGCTATACATAACCCTGATGCATTTACAAACATATCATCCAGCCCAGTCATTCAACAGTACAGAGAATGTATTCCAACATGTAGCTGTATATATGTGTGTGTGTGTGTGTGTGTGTGTGTGTGTGTGTGTGTGTGTGTATATATATATATATATATATATATATATATATACATACATATATATAAAAATTTATAAATATATGCATATATATATATATATATATATATATATATAAATATATATGAACATATATACATGCAAATACTTACATCTATAGATATATATGTCTACATCTATATGTCGAAATATATACAGCAGGTTTTATATATATATATATATATATATATATATATATATATATATATATATATATATATATATATATATATATATATATATATATATATATATATATATATATATATAAAGGTATATACTGACATACATCTGTAGATAACAATGGAGAAATAAAAACATATAGGATCTATATTAGAACACAGAACATGCAGAATGTTGAGTGTTCTAATATCGAACACTAGCAATCGAAAAAAAAAACCATTGAACATTCAGAACAGCAAATTTTTTCCTAGGGAAAACATTCGCTGTTCCAAAACACATACACACAACACAAGCACACCAAACAAACAGCAATCCACACACATACATTAAACTCTTACACCTAACCCTACACTAAACTATTCATATGCCACTAACTATCCACTTACCTTAACCCAAACCATAATCCTAAGTTCCGTCACTATCACACAGTCACCTCACCCACACCTTAACCCTAACTCACCTAACCCGCCCTAACCCACACATCCACACAATCGCACAATTACCTGACCCACGCCCTAACCCTAACTCACCTAACCCGCCCTAACCCACATGTCCACACAATTGCACACTTACCTGAACCCGACCCGTAACTTTCCAACAGAGAGCTGAAAATTCCGAAGGTACAGAAGCGGTTTGCTGAAAATGGGTCGATATTAGAACACTCGACATTTCAAATGTTCTGTGTTCTAATATAGACCCAAGCATATATGTCCGCATGCAACGTTAATGGGGTTGAGAGGCCCCAAACAATTTACATCTTGTCTGAATAGGTATACCCCCCACAGCAAAACATGTTCCCCTTGCAATACGCAACCAAGTGTTGCAGATCCCATAACCAGGACCAGACATGACATGGGCATCCCTAGGATACATATACACAGACACATATATGCAGATACAGATTTTGTTGTTGTGTCTTTCATCTTTTCCCAGTTAGGGGTCACCACAGCGGAACTCCGGTCTGCTAATGATTGGTAGTTGATTTTTACGTGCCGAGTTACCAGCCCTGACGCACAACCTTCAAAAAAGGAGCGCCCATTCACGCATGTCTCCACGCAGAAGACACTTTAGCTGAGAATCGATCCGGAGCACCACCACCGTGGATTATATATGCAGATACAGATATATATATATATATATATATATATATATATATATATATATATATATATATATATATATATATATACATATATATGGATATACATGTAAATACTCATACACATGCAAAGATATGTACAGTAAGTTACATATGTAGTACATGCACACAATATGGAACAGCCACTATTCCTACAGTTACCACCTTACAAACTGAAGACTGTTTGAGCCACCCATACAAATGACATTCAATGCCTGCAACATATACCCACAGAGATATCAAAGGATACAACACCACACACAGGTGTGCATAAATGGGAAAGCTTTATTTGTGTACTATTACAGTTGTATATGCCATGTCATATAGCTGTCTAGACATGGACATCCATATAAACTGAGTAATGCAACTGTGAAACAGTTATACTAATACAGTTGTCTGGAAAAGTTAACAAATGTTGCTGTCCAGGCCAAGGCCATCAAGTAGTACAATAGTAAAGACAGACTGGGCAACAGGATACCAGACAATTAATGGTAACTAATGCAGGTGTATAGTTCAGCAGCCTCTATCTACACTCTGCAGATAATCCCTAGGGGGTAAAACCACAGTTGACACAATGGGATGCAACTGTTACATAACAAGGCACAACTGACACCATCACAAGCACACTGACAAACAGAACAGTCTGTATGGCAGGTGGCAGTAGGCCTGCATTTAACCAAGGTGGATTGTATGATAATGTACATCCATATACCTTAAGGCAGCTTACTCCTGATGGTTTTCAGGACTTTGGGCTTTCAGGATTCTGTAGCACTCCCATATACTTATATGTATATATAGATATATTTATACATAGATATACGTATATGTATATATAGATATATGTCTATATAGCTATATATGTATGCACATCCTATGTGTACAGATATGCCCAGCTATGCTGGTATATATGTAGATATCAATAACTATATGTGCATACATATCTATTCTGATATACCTACTACTGTCAAACTATATGTAGATATCCATACGTATATGTGCATATGTATCTCTATCTGTATATGTGTAGACATATATTGCTCTCTATATGCATATCTGGGTGTTTTTTGTATATCTATGTACATATACATATCCATCTATTTATGTCAATATATATATATCTGTATGTCTATATAGATATCTGGATAAGTATATGTACATATATCATCACCATATGTCCTGAACATGGAGTGTAGCCCTACCTCAGCCCCTGTAGACCCAACTTCATAGTGCAAGGTGATGTCAGGTATGTATAGCAGGTATACTTGTAGAGTATTGCTACTGTAATAGGGATTGTCTTCACAGACATGGTGTGTATGAGAGGTCACATCTGCTTTTAACATGTATGCCATTGGCTACTGACAGACATTCTAAGGACAGCATAGGACAGTACCACTGCTAGCACGTAATGCTCCTGTGGACTACAGCAGAGATGATGGCCAATACATGTAGACAGCCTGACACAGTCTGTACATTCCAGAGGTATGCTCATAACCCCTTAGTGTAAGACATGTGGACCAATCCTCACAATGTGGATGTTAACAGCCATGTAGATGGGTATAACATGTGACTACTGGTATACATTTGCCCCCATAGGTTATACATTCACACATCCCTGTCTGTCCTGCCACATTATAACCACTGGTAAGGGGGTGCCATGGCCACATACCACCCACTAGATATTAGAATACATCTGTACAGCATCCCACTGCTCTGTCTGACATACATGACTGTTATGGTTGGCCAGCAGCAGTACATCTGGCAAGTAACTGGACATTACATCTCACTGGGTAAGTACACTAAGCTGCTAGGCATGTAACAAAGCACTGTGCAGGCTACAGGCAGACTGGCTCAACACTGGCCTACATTTCCTATGGGGGAATGCACATGTACCTGCACATAGATAGCAGGCTCTACAGGCTTGCCACAGCACATAGTAACATACATCTGTGTGTAAGTGCATCACCACAACCAATGTGGACACAACCACAGCTACATGTGGCATGCTAGCATATTATTGCAGTATATGGACTATCTGTTCAACACCAACCTCATATGTGCCACCCACACACTAACCCTACATATACTGGACCGCTACACAGTGTGGTCCACTGCCTGTCCATGGTATGGGACATGTGCATGCATGGCCCTACAAACATGTAAGCTGATAGGGTAACATAAATTGGAGCAGCACGTAACATCAGATAGAACAGGACCAAGAACAATGACATCTACCACAGTCTTTACACAGGCCAAGGTACATATTAACTATACACACACTGTCCACAATCACCATAAGTACACAGACCTCAGTACTACACACACAACCACAGAATGTCCAGGTTATGTCATCAAATATAACCCCTACTATACATTACATGTGTAACTGCGGTGGTGGTGCTGCAGTAGCATTGTCGCCTCACAGTAAGACATTGTCCTGTTCAATTCTCTGCTAGAGCGTCTTCTGTGTGGAGACATGCGTGAATGGGCATACCTTTGTTGAAGGTTGTGTATCAGGGCCGGCAACTCAGCACGTAAAAATCTACTGCCAATCATTAGTGGACCGGAGTTCCGCTGTGGCGACCCCTTACTGGGAAAAGCAGAAAGACACAACAACAACAACTATACATTACATGTGTAGTGGTCTGATATCTCACTGGATTTTTATCAGATACAATGTCAGTAATTATGGTTTACAGTACATATGCACCCCTTACTGCATGACATATGTACAAAGGTTGTCAGGGTTGTGGCTGGAGGCACATACACAGGGCTAATATCGACATGTTGTTGTGATAACCTCATACATTTACTGTTGTAAGAGGCTTTGTTGCACCATATGTCCTATGAGGGATATGAAGTCAGTAACTCTCATGGCTGTCATCATGTACAGATTGCAATCCTCACACTACCTTCTGCAGTTCACAGATAGGTGCTCTGTGGGTAACACCTGAAAAAAGGCACCACACATGCACTGGCCACTCTGCAGATGGCCCTACAGATGGGTATTCCCTCATAAATATAGCACTGACTTAGTAGGTATGTAAACATGTAGGACAGCCATATCCACACACACACACACACACACACACACACACACACACACACACACACACACTGTTAAACCAACATTACTCCAAATGCAGTATAGCAGCACATACAGTCTGTAGTCAGGTCAGGCACATCCCCCTCCTGTGTGTTGGCCTGTTTCCACAGTGTATGTTGTTAGAGGTAAACCTCAATCCATCTGAGATGCTGTTTGTCAAATGATCGAGTTCCTGCTCACAGTGAATGAAAGGCCCAACACCAACATGATATTCCTAGATATTGGTGTGTGTTTCCATGCAATTAGCTATGAGAATACTACCACAGCTGTTCCACATGTAATCAGCTAGAGGAGGTCTACAGTTCATGCAGAGACCATCAGCTGATCCTGAGCATCACGTAAAATACACATGCTGCTGCCTAAGTAAAGCAGGTGTAATTCTCCACATCCACCAGTGAGGGAGTAAGAGTGGCAGACAGAGGCACAGAAAAGCCAGGGAGGGGCAGGAGAGTAAAACTTATACATGTTTGTGTCACACACCTACCAGTACAGGGTATCAGACCCCCGATGACTATGCAGTACTATCACATGTTCATGCAGTTATCGGATGCGCCAAATACGTTACATGTTGGGGAGCCCTCAGAACATATATGTGATGGTGAGTGATATCTGCAACAGAGATATGGTAGCTATGTGGTAGATGTAGTCCCCGTACCTGCCCGCATGAATAGGTGTCAGCGTCAACACAGCCACACTCTCACAGGGGCACACACACATTGCCACACTTGGCAGGGCCAGGAATACAACTCATCACTAGTGGGACTGCCACAACACAGGACTGTGCAGGTATCACATGCACCACAGGGGTCATATGGAGATTATATGTGCAAAGGGTATGTGGAGGTGTCTGACATCAGACAGCATGCTTCAGTATGCTAATGGGGGTTGTAGTGAGTGTGAATGTGGTCATACGCATCATACACCACACACACAGACATGGGTGGCTAGTACTGACATGCGTGTGTGCACTGCTTCATGTGTGTGTTGTGGTTGACAGCACCAGACAGCTATATAAGGCTAGGTGACGGGTATAACTTGGCATCAGGCCACATGACAATGGTCTGCATTGTGGCTCAGGAGTGTAGTGTCTGGAGTTGCCCACAAAGGTGGATATTGTATTCATGATCCAGTCACCTGGCTGACTATTGTGTGTGGCCAATGCTGTGCATTGATTGCCGTGTATGTGTTCCTTAGTCCATGATATGGACAGTGTCTGGGATGTGCACACCTCCCACATGCATGTACAGTGACATGTGGAACTGTACCTTGGGTGTCTGGCCCATGTTGTGTACACAGATCATCATCATCAGATGTGCTAGTCCTGGCCTCATGTGGCGGGAATAGTTCATGGACAGCAGGTTGGTACTGCACCTACACTGATAGTATGATACCAGTATTCCCTGGTGTCAGTGGCATCTGTCCATACAGGGCTTGTGTTTCCAACATGCTATGTTCTTTGTGGGTCACATTTGATGACAACACAGGTGTTGCAGGTGTCCAGTGGGGAACATGGGGGAGGTCACTGTCAGCTTGGACATGCCTATTGGACTGATGGGCAGGGTGCCATGCCCTCTGTAGCCCACTGCAATCACACCATGGTTACTATCAGTGGGCACTATGCAGGGTACTACCAACATAGTGGCTGTTGCTAGGCAAGTGTGTGTGTGGGTGTGTATGAGACATGGGTTGAGAGTGTACCCTGGGTAATACAAGGGTTGCTAATGTTGTTCAGCTGGCATTGATGTCACATTTAGGTTTGTGGATTTGCAACCCAGCCTCTTGGCTATTTTGCATCTGTTATCTCTGTATGGTGGACATTGTGATATATACTTGGCCCACCATATAAGAAGTTTGCAACAAATACACACACACACACACACACACACACACACACACACACACACACACACACACACACTTGCCAGGTCTTGGATTAGAACTCTTACCTAACTAATTTATTACACTAGAGCAGTACGCAGTTATAGGATGCACTACGGAGATTACTGGGCTACAACCTTTCCAGAGGTGTATTTCTAGGTGGATGACCTCAGCAGCCTTGCCAAAGTACAGCATTTGAATTGTAGGGGTGTGGCTACCCTAAAAAGCATTGCTCTCTACACAGAGTCAGACACACACACACACACACACACAACACACACACACACACACACACACACACACACACACACACACACACACACACACACACACACACACACACACACACACACACACACACACACACACACACACACACACACACACACACACACACACACACACACACACACACACACACAAAGTTGCCATGTCTGGGATCGGAACTCCTACCTAACTATTTTATCTCACTACAGCAGTATGCAGTTATGGGACACGCCATGGAGATTACTGGGCTACAACTCTCCCAAAGGTGTATTTCACAGTAGATGGCTTCAGCAGGCTTGTCATACTAGTGCTATGGGGAGGGCTGTGTGCGTACATGGGCCATAACCCATTCATCTAGAGGTTGATACACCACATGTGGGCACACACATGGTCATATTTCACAGGTACGTGTATACAGCTTTTAGATGACTACTTCCTTGTACAGTCATGTGGCACAGCTAGCACGTGCACCACATAGTCTGTAATGCTGACAGATACCGGTGGCTATATCTACAGTGAGTGACATCAGAACCTCATGTGGTTGTAGCCCTTTGGCTGTGTGCTGGGTGGGACAGGCTTGGATGGCTCCTTGTCATAGTCACCCTCTTCCACACATCTATGTATATATATTTCTGCCATATTATAGTGTGTTGTCCTTAGATATATGTCGGTATTCCTGTCCACTGTGCATGCAAGGCATGTGTGGTGCATACTGAGGAGTGTCTGCATTAACATCTGCGACTGCCAGATATGTCTGGTCCACTGGTGTTTGCAGACACGGCCTTCATGTGTTTAAGTGTATGAGTATGCCTAGTATGCCCATCTGTATTGCATGTGTGGATCGAGTCCAGGTAGTTTGTACTGCAGTGCTGACCTTTGTGTTGTACACCTACAGGTAGCATACTTTTTTCTGCAGGGTATCCGTCGATCATTTGGCATTGACTGTTACTACATTTCTACATGGGATGGGGGCACACCTGACTGTTACTGCATTTCTATGTAGGATGGGGGGCACACCTGACCATTTCTACATTTCTACACATAATTGGGGGGGCACACCTGACTGTTACTACATTTCTATGTAGGATGGGGGAACACCTGACTATTTCTACATTTCTACACAGGATTGGGGGCATACCTGACTGCTACTGCATTTCTATCTAGGATGGGGGGCACACCTGACTACTTCTACATTTCTACACAGGATTGGGGGGGCACACCTGACTGTTATTACATTACTACATAGGATGGGGGGGCAGATCTGACACTTGTACACATTTGCTATGACTGTACTTGTATGTCAGGTACTCCATTTCATTCTGTATACTTACCTATCATACTGACTAGAGGAATACCAGTGTACTACAGATCTTAGCTTTGATTTACTTACATATTAATTTCTGACTTCCTACCCTTCAGAACTAGCATCCCACTGCCTGACCTGCTGTATTCTGCCTGTGTAGGCCTGGGGGGGAGGTTACCCATAGGCATCATTCAGAGGCCACAGCACAGCATTTGTTTGTGTTTGTCTACACCTGTCCTGCTGGTTCTGACTGTTGTTGGGTATGTGAACCCCCCTGACTGGCATGTGTGACTCACGTACCTTGTGGGTATCCCAGGATTGAGGGTGGTGCTGCAGGGCTACCTATGTTGGATGCATATAGTACACTCCCTACACATGGTTGAGCACAGGTATGTGAGAGTCAGAGAGAGGTGTTATTCCCTGGGTCCCTCCTGTGTCAGTGTATGTGCTATGCATTGCATCTTTGCCAAGGCCAGGGCATACTGGGCATGCCTCCTTCTGTCTACTGGGGCAGGCTCAGGTTGTTCCTCCTCTGAGTCACTCTGTGTCTGTGCAGGCCTTGGCAGTGTTGGGGGGCTGTATGGCCCTGCCTCATGCTGTTCCTGCTGCAGCTGTTTCTGCAGGATTATATTGTGTAGCATGACACATATGAGGACAATTTGGGTACATGTAGCTGGTGAGTACTGCAAGGCTCCACCGGATGTGTCCAGGCACCGGAACCATGACTTGAGCATCCCAAACACACACTCCACTATAATTCTGGTCTGTGCGTGTGCCTCATTATGGAGTTCTTGTTCAGGTGTGTGTGTGCATTTCTGATGGGTGTCATCAGCCACGGCTCCAATGCATATCCAGCATCCCCCACTAGGTGACCATGAGGAATGTCCCCACTGGAACATCTCTGGTACAGCTGCGTCAGATGCCAGATGTGGGAATCATGACAGCTTCTAGGGCAGCCAACACACACATTCATTATTATGCCCTGGGCATCACACACAACCTGGCAGATGATGGAGGGGAAGCCCTTGCAGTTGATGTAGACCCTACACCACTCATGAGGTGGTGCTTTGATGCATATGTGCATGCAGTTTATAGCACCCACTACCTCAGCGTATTCTGCTATTTGGTGGAACAGTTGCATATTGCTGGCCAATGCCTCATGGGTGTTGGGAAAATATACATGCTCACCGACATGTGCTGACATGGCATCCAGGAACTGGTGGAGTACCCTGGATGCTGATGCCTGCAAGATCCCCATCATATCCCCAGTTGACCTTTGGAAGGTACCTGTAGCTAGCATTTTTAGGCCTGCCATATCTTGGTATCCACTGGGATGGGTTCCCCTCTGTTAGTTCTGTGTGTGAGGTGTGGCCAGCACAGCTCTACAATTTGCTGTAGGAGGTCCCTGCCCACCCTATAACGCTCCACTATCTCCAGCTCATGTAGCCCCTGGTAGGGTACCCTGGGTCTGTACACTCTTCCCTGTCTCCTCACTGTGGGTTGGTTGACAGCCTTCACATCCTCACCACCCTCAGCCTCTTTCACAAGTTGTTGTATGATAGCTGTGAGTGTTTAAAGTTCCCTGCTTTTTTACACCGATGGTGTAGAGTGTGGGAAAAACCAGAGGGGAAGGTGTTTGCATAGTTTATAGTAGTGTTCTGGGCTGGACTGGTCTGCTGCCTGTGTAATTGGCTAATTCTGATACATTTCACCTGCCAGCTGTGCTAGTCATCCTAGATTACCTTCCTACTGCTGTTTTCTCTTCCCATTGCCTTCCTGTTTAAGCCCGGGGGTGCACTGTGCAAACACAGTTCTCAAATGTGCGCAGAGCTGCTATTTCCTGGTTTAGTTTTTTTTTTTCTTTAAAACTCAGTGCACGGCGCGCATACCCGCTTAGGCAATGTGAAGTGTGCTAGGTAGATTCAGACACACCCCCTAGCTTAGCTGTGCTAAGCTAGGAGCAAATCTGCGCCACAGGGCTCCAATCTGCTTACAATATGCCTCTCTCACACACACACACACACACACACACACACACACACACACACACACACACACACACATGATTTCAGCTAACTCCTAGGCTTGCACCCAGCTATTCCTACTCTTACATTGTTGGGACCTGACTAGCATGCTGGGGAAATCTGGGATTCACTATCATTCCCCTCATTTGCATAGGATTGCCTGCTGATGCATAGTTACATGTCTCACACAGAGCCTCCACCCTTAACCACTAGTCACTGGCCATGTTGTCTTCTGCCTGCCATTGACTTACATGGCAGAACAGTGATTTTAGCTAGAATGCTTATTTTAGGTTTATTTTGTTATTTTCCCCCCAATCCCATTTGCGCGCCGCTGCCTTATGCTTAAACAACTGAGATTGGCTAAAAAAAATAAAAGTTGATTTTTTCAAATTTTTAGGCTATTTACAATGCCAATGACCTTATACTTGGCCATTGGCATACTTATTGACTGATATGCAGCCTTTATTTGGAACTGTCACAGCTCCGTTTTGGATTTTGCAGAAATGTACTCAGTTACTAACCGAGTACATTTCTGTAGATTGCACTAGTCTTGCACAGCCAGTTGCAAGCTTCCTGGATACCAAAATTACCTCATTTGCATGGATTTCACCTGCAAATGAGGTGATTTGCATAGAGGGGCTTAGTACGTGCAGGACTAGTGCAGGTGTGCTCGTGCACACCCCTGCAGGCTGTTACTGGATTGCACGGCAGACATATTGCCTGCTAGAGCTCCTGCAGTGATCCTGCACACCGTGCAAGGCATACATAATCCGGGTGCGTATATATATATATATATATATATATATATATATATATATATATATATATATATATATAAAATATATACATATATTTTCGGATGCAAGAATATGGCACTCTTAGTTCAAAAAGCAGTTAAGAATGTCAACTCATGGATGGAAAAATGGAATTATACTTAGCAGAGCTTTATGCATAAGATGTAGCCATAATGATTGTGATGGCTTAGGCTAAGGAGATAGCAGCAATTATTAATTATTAATTAACCTATAGTCACAAGTAATTAATATTTGCTTTCAGCTTTTTTAATGGTTATGTATTTTTATCCACTGCAAAGGAACTTTGGCAGGGCATGAAAAAAATAATATTAAAACTCCTGCACTGTTTCATAAAGTATATATTTTATTTATTTCTGTAGTCGTCCATAAAGATGTGATACATTTTGCTTATTGTATCTGTAATAAAACATTCTAGGCTACATTTCAGTCCTATAATATTAATGTAGCAGTAGTATTTTTAACAGTTAGAGCTTATTGGCTTTTTCTCATTGCATTTGTTTAGGAGAGACTGCTCTGTTTATTTTTTAATTGCATCACTGTATTCTTAGCAAAGTTGCAGACCAAAGCCTCTGAGCTATTAGATGAATGATAGTACAAAGAGTCCATGGTGTTGTCAATAAAAGTAGTATGATTTGGGAGATGTAGCGTTCGATATCTAGTTACAGTAAGTAGCATTACTAAGGGACTGGAGCTGAGTATGCTTCTTTGCAGATGACCATAACATAAAAAGATATGAGGTTCAAGAATGAAGAATAAGAAATCATGTAAGGAATGAAGACTGGGCACGAGTGACACCTGAGATGCCATATAGCTATGTGCAAATGAATGAACTCTAGTAGAATATGACTATATAAAGGGGATGGAAGCAGATTTCACTCATTACTCTCTGCAGCTAAACTGGAAAGAGACTCAAATTATGCAGCGTATGATCTAGTGGTGAAATATTGGTGCAAGAAGACAAAATGAGGGCTAGAAAAGATCAATTATTCCAAGACTTGCTGGAAAACAGCAACAAATGCACTTTGAAAATGCTATGGGTTGCTGCTACTACTAATCTGTGTTGCTGCTGCTGCAGCTAGCCCTCAACCTAGAAGGCATTGGGTGTTTAAACCAGTTTGACCTTCCATGGGCTTCAGGAGACAGACATATTTGATCAGTACTGGGTGGTCAGGGAATACCACAGAGTAAATATTCAACATCTGCCATCCACAACTGGGGCCCTGTGGAAATCATGAAGGACCCATCCAAATGGAAACAAAGGTATGTGTAGCATTAGGTATAATAGCTTCAGGCACTTTTTGGAGACCCACAGGGGATACAGTGGAGATGTCACAGGCCTCAACCTCAAAAATACTCCACCAATTTCTCAATTCAGTGTTGCAACATGTAGGGAAGCATATCTGGTTTGTATGTGCCCCAGAGCAGAGAGCTACCAGCATGCAAAATTTCTCTGCCATAGCCCATTTTCCTGAGGATCTGGGGACTATAGTCTCCACACACATAAACATAAAAGGCTTACCTGGTGAACAGGGAAGGAGGTTCATCAACAAAAAAGGTTGCCCCTCTGTCAACTGCCAGGTGGTCTGTAATGCACAAGATATCATTGATATTGTGTATGCAGGTAACCCTGGCAGTTTCCATGACTCCAACATATGGCACAACTGTGAGCTGTAGCTAAGGTTTTCCAGGGGTGACTTCCCACAAGAACATCTAGAGGGGTATACAGGATATTCATTGGAGCTTTGGCTAACGACTCCTATGAGAAATCCACATGACCCCACTAAGCAAAGTTACAACAATACACACAATTAGACTTGAAATATCATAGAGTGGATTTCTGACTTGCTCATGTCATGTTTCCTATGTCCAGATACATCTGCAGGTGCCCTGCAGTATGACCCAGACACCTCTGCCAAAATACTGACAGTTAGTGTGACATTACATAACATTATTCTCAAGACACAGTTGCAATAGGGAGAGCCACAACAGAATAAGGACCACAGTTCCAAGCACAAAAGGCAGAACCAGCAGGGGCAGATGAGGAGTCAGTGGAAGAACCAGCAGCTTGGGATGGCAGATGGAGGGATGCACAACATGCTATGCCCCTGCCTAAGAGAAAGTGAATAGTGCACATGCCCATTACCTAATATGCTATTCCCCTGCCTAAGAGATAGTGAATAGTGCACATGCCCATTACCTAATATGCTATTCCCCTGTCTAAGAGATAGTGAATAGTGCACATGCCCATTACCTAATATGCTATTCCCCTGCCTAAGAGATAGTGAATAGTGCACATGCCCATTACCTAATATGCTATTCCCCTGCCTAAGAGATAGTGAATAGTGCACATGCCCATTACCTAATATGCTATTCCCCTGCCTAAGAGATAGTGAATAGTGCACATACTCATTACCTAAGAAATAAAGACACAATAAGCTAAGCACAAACAGTAACAGTGATGTATGCAGAATTACCAGCCTTTACTTACCAATGCACTGGCTGTGTATGGTGAGAATCAGACAGATGTAACCCTATATGACTGACAGATGCAACACAATAAATCATAATTTTTAAAGATATTAAAAGTTATGTGATGACTTTTATCTGTATATGTATACAACCTGTGTATCAAGGTAAAGCAGACACATATCAAACAAACTTAGAGAGATTAGGTTAATGTCATCCATATAACTAGATGATCAAGTATAGTATACATCCCTTATAACAACGGCAGAACAAAAAATACTACATAAATGAGAATATGTCATCCAACAGAGTAAACCCACAAGCTATTGCCAAAGCTAATATGCCTGGCTTTCTCACTACTGTGCATCAGACATAAAGTTGCCCAAGTTAAACACCTCAACAGGGACCAGGGCACTCTTAGCATCATCTGCACAATGTGCTGTGCAAGCATTAAATCATAATTACTACAACTGTACAACTGTTACTAGTAATATTCCTACTATTACTAACATTACTACTACTTGTACTACTGCTACTAACATTACTACTATTAGTACTACTACTACTACTAACATTATTACCACAAACACTACCACTGATGCTACTACTACTATTAAAACTACAACTAGGAACTCACCGAATACTTAAGCAGGATAAAAGAGAAGTATAATTCAGAGCATAATCCATTCTGAAAGCAAGCATCGGAGTAAGCAAGCATTTCCTATCCACTCAGTGCATTAGACATAGGCAATCCAAGTCACAAAGACATGTGCAAAAGGCAGGGGACAGTCATCATCACTAACACAGGGTGGGTGAGTGACAGGATGGCAAGCATGACACAAAAGAAGTGTGTATGTGTGTGTGTGTGTGTGTGTGTGTGTGTGTGTGTGTGTGTGTGTGTGTGTGTGTGTGTGTGAATGTGCCTGTGTGAAGTGAGCTAACAACAGGTATGCAGTGTCAGAGCCAGTAGATCCAGATGTAAAGAAGTAAATTTTATTAAATTCTTTATGTGTGTGTGTGTGTGTGTGTGTGTGTGTGTGTGTGTGTGTGTGTGTGTGTGTGTGTGTGTGTGTGCTCCTGTGTGTGTTTCTGTGTGCGTATACATGTACATGTGTGTGAGGTGGCATGGGTAATATGTGTTGCGCTGTGTGTGTGTGGGAGTGTGTGTGTGTGTGTGTGTGTGTGTGTGTGTGTGTGTGTGTGTGTGTGTGTGTGTGTTTGCCTGTAGGCACTCAACCAAAGCATTTGTACTAGAACTACACCCTGCCATCCTGGACAGGTGTTAGCAGTTCTTGCTATAGCGGTCATTTCCCCTTTGTCTCCCCCAACCACATGAACTACCTCTGCTAGAAGATGAAATGCTCGTTCTATGACCCAGGCTAGAAGTCAGGGTGCTACCTGAATGAGAACAATGTCTGCTGCATGAGATCTCATCATGACTACATCCACGACTACAACAATGTGGTCTAGCATGTTTGGGTTTGGATAACTCAATTCCTGATGGAGCAGTGGGATTGGTACCACTATAAGTGCAGGATCTGGCATGGCCGTGGCAGCTAACATCTGATGATGTAGCAGCTTGTTGACTACATGGATGTTGACCGTCCCCCAGCATATATTCCATAACAGACCCTACACTGTCCAGTGTGCCATTCACCTGATCTAAAGAGTCACACACCAGATGTGTGCAGTCTCACAAGTCAGAATGCATGACATGCAGTACTCTCTTTCTTTTGAGGTCTTGGTGGAACATGCCTGTGCCTGCAAGATGAGCCTGCACATATGTTGGGTAGCACCTACTTAAATGGCAATATCAGGGAGAGGGCAATAACCAACACAATTGTGTTGTACTTTTTCCTCCTACTATGGATATGGAGAGATTCCCCCAACTCTGCAACTAGAGTAAAAAACACTACACTGATCAACTGTATCCTCCTCAACCTGTCCAATCTCAGATGATTCTGTGTCATGTGTGTGTTTAGGCATACTGACTGTGCCCAAACTGTGGGGAGGGGAAGAGTGAGATAAATCAATCAAGCAAATTTGCAGTCTGCGGCTACCACTACACCCATACAGTGTAAGAAGGAATCAGTACTGCAAAACTAAACAAGGATATACATGTTGAGCCTCAAGAGCAGGGTCAGTCCACCCAGGCATTCTACTTATATTTTTTATGACAGTGAAGCTATTACATTAGCAGTATTTCTTAGTAGTTCTCAGCATGCTAATAAAACTGACTGTTGTAGCCTTGTGACCCCCCCCCCAGCTAGTGCAATAATCCTAACTATCCAATAGACAGTATACATTTAATTCAGATACCTGTGACTAGATTAACCTTCAAGCAGCCCTCTCAGTGCTTTCTGCCTTAGTTTGTATCACTTGGAGGCCCACCTGTTTATTTGCATGTCTACACATTCCCCTTCATTGCTAATGTATCGCCCTATTCTAATCTGTGCACAAATTGGTTACTAATCAGCAAGTCAATGTGAAGACACATGCCCAACCTTAATAAAGTTTTGCTGTCTCTTCTTTCTTTCACTTTACAGGTAGTTTGAATTCTTACTTAGCCCCTCTGAGGCCTTCACTGATAGTTTTCCACTTGCATTCCACCTGGTTTGCACCCCTTGTAGTATCTCCCTCACCCAATACTAAGTCTATATTAGAATTCTGCTGAGCATGGAGCCATCTTTATATTTCTAGTCTCCCACCAGGACACAAGTGATCTTCAGCAATTGCATTCTCCTTGCTGGTAAGCTATTAGACCTCAGGGATTTGTTTAAATTGTTCTGATTTGTAAAGTAATACTTACTTTTTACTCTTGCCTCGGTGGGCTCTGCCCCGCTCAGTTCGCCCTCGCTAATGCTCAAGCTCACTCCACTCCCCTGCCCTGCCCCCTATTTCCTCCCGCACTCACTACCTCTACATTTATAGTAATCACAGCCACACCCACAGCTCACCCTCACATCACCTCCACCAATCACAGCTCCTCAAATTAGATCACATTATACCACACCAACTTGCTCCACAGAAGATACTCCCAATCACTCTCATTCCCATTAGGCATTTTTTACTTCACCCACACTACTTACCCATCCACATATAGTGCAACCCTATAATTCCTATTCAGACCCCCACCAAGTACCATCTTAAACTTTATAACCATGACTAGCACACAATTAAGTCTAGTCTGTCTTCTCATAATTCTTTATAACACCACAAGTTATCACTCTAGCAATATCCCTAAACTTAGTAGTACACACTACATTATGCACTCTCATATACAGACACCAGACATTATAATAATATCTGCCCACAATTGTTCAAGAACTACATAATGGACCAATTCAGAACTAAACACATATGCTCTAATTTTTACTCCAAAAAAACACAATACTTTCTCACACTCCCCACCAAATTCCAACATCTGTATCACCATTTTAACACCAGGCTCACCATAAGTGGGGATATCCACCCCAATCCAGGCCCAAATCCATCCTATCCAACACAAACTGCTCCAACACAAATGTCAGAACATAACACCCCCACTATCTTCATCCCTGGGCAAATCAACAACTGCAGCAAAACCAATCATCTTTTAATGCTAAATATTAATATTAGAAGTATCAAAAGTAAAAAAAAAAACTGAACTCCAGGCCACAATAGCATACTACTCCCCAGACATAGTTGCTTTAACAGAAACATGGCTAAATAAAAACATAGCTAACTCTGAAGTTCTCCTCACCGGCTACAATATCATTAGACAGGACAGACCACTTCGTAAAGGGGGTAGAACTGCCTTACTGTATAAGTCCAACTTAACTGTACATCAATTACCAAATTCCTACCCTCCCCCAATAATTGGGACATACTTATCTAACAACTTCAACCTCACCCTAAAAAGGCCATCACCACAATTTTGATCTATAAAATTCCACCTGGTAATACACCTGCTAGCCTTGAAGACTTCTTATCCCGGTGTTCTTCCACATACTCACAAGAAACCCTTATTCTGTGGGATTTTAACCTAGATTGGTTCACCTGCATATCAGAACCACCAAGTAATCTAATAAATCTCCATGGCTACCAGCAGCTAGTCCAAATTCCAACTAGATGTGATAAAAAAATCTAAAAGGGAATCCATTCTTGACTGGGTCCTAACTAACAACCCCACATTGTACCCTCACGCAGGCAGTCTCCGAGACCCTTAAGAGACCACAACATAATATACGTTTTAGTAGTAGAACAAGCATATGCAAAACCACTAACTATATATCCACTAGAAACACAAAAAAAATCTCTCCTGAGGTCCTCAATACTTTACTCTGTAACTGTGATTGGACCCCCCCTAAAAACCCTCCCACTTGACCAGGCTGTAGCATATTTCAAAAAATAATTTCTACAACACTTAGACACTGTTGCTCCATTGTGCAAAATCAAGGTTAGAACCTCTACAAACCCCTGGCTCAGTAAAGAAACCAAACAAATCCTCAAGTCCAGAGACACTGCCTGGCTTTACTATAAAAAAAACAAAGAAACACAAAGCCTAACTAAGTACCAAGAACTGCACAACCATGCAAACAAATGCATTAGGCTGGACAAAAAATCCTACTACATGACATTACAAACTAAGTACCAACACAGCCCCCAAAAATTTTGGAAAAATGTAAACAGCTACTAAAACCCATCCAAAAGACTACCCCCCAAAACCAACCACCCCTGACACTAAAGTTCCCATCAAAACACAATTCAACTCCCACTTTGTAAACTTAATTCTATCCTTAGTATCACGGGACAGTTCCTTCCTCACTATCTCCCCCAACACAAATAACACTAATACAAGCTTTACCCTCAAAACAGTTAACACCACTTCAATCAAAAGCATGCTCTCCAAACTAAAAACCTCAACAGCAGCTGACCTACTCCCAAGCCATTTCATGAAACTCACAGCAGATGCTATTGCTATCTCAATCTCCACTCTCATAAACAGATCAATTGTTGAAAATGATGCGCCCAAACTCTGGAAAATATCATATGCTACACCCATACATAAAGGTGGGACCTCCACTGAACTTAATAACTACAGATCCATTGCTTTACTCTCCCCCCCTGGCTAAAATCCTAGAAAAATGTATCCATACCCAGATGCTAAAATATCTCCTAGACAGCAACATCCTGTCACCTACTCTGCAAGGTTTCACACCTGCCCATAGTACCCCAACAGCCTTCCTCTGCTTCACAGATACAGTATCCATCTAAAAAATTAAGGCCTGCAGGTGTTAACTCTTTTTTTTGGATATGTCCAAAGCATTTGACACAGTCTCGCACCAAATCCTGCTAAACAAACTAAACCAGTATCACCTATCAAATTTCACTCTTATCTGGTTCCAAAGCTACTTAACTGACAGGTACCAAGCTGTGAAATGGTAAAATTCTCTCTCTCCTCAGCTGCCCATAACTATAGGAGTCCCACAAGGTTCTATCTTAGGGCTACTACTATTCACAATCTTCACAAATGTCCTCCATGCCTCCACACAGCATGCATCTATTATTCAGTATGCAGATGACACTACCTTAATCTGTGCTGCACAAAACATTCCCACCCCCTGCAAACAACTCAACTAGCATTCTCTGACATTGAAAACTACCCAACCAAAGCCCAACTTATCCTCAATCCAAAGAAAACTCAGCTTATGATTATAACCAGTTCTAACAAAAACACTGATAACAGTCAATTCACTATCTATTCCACAAATGCTACTCCAATCACTCCAGTGGCACAGGCGAAGCTATTGGGAATAATCATAGACTCCCACCTAAAATTTGATAGTCATTTCAACTTAACTATTAAAAAAGTACATGCCAAACTGGGATCACTTTACCGTATCAAATCATTTCTTACCAACAACACAAGATCAGCCATTGCTCACTCCCAACTTCTATCCACCCTACCCTATGCTTCTCCCATTCTGAGTAATCTCAAAAAAACTGAATTAAGCAAAATGGAAGCCCGCTAAAACAGAATTGCCCACTTTGCTGCAAATTGCTCACATAGAACTCATCCCTGTACTGCTTTGAGACAGCTCCACTGGCTTGGACTGCCTAACCTCCTAACCTACAATCAGCTCTGCCGCTGTCATTCTATCTAGTACCTCCCCAATAAGTGTCCTGCCCTCAAAAACCTAGTACAACATCACTCAGCCAAAAGGCCTCTTAGATCATTAAGCAAACTACTACTAGAAGTCATCAACAGCTACAATAGCTTTGGAGATGCACTATATAGTAGTTCAGTGGCTAAAAAATGGAACTCTGTCCCCACTAGCATTCAAAACATATCATTCATAACCTCCTTTAAAGACATCATCAGACAATATCTCAAGCATAGTTGGCAGTGTCATGATTGCTCCCCAGGCTAGTGAAAGCAGATAAGGTACACATACTAAACCTAGAGTACTTGATTAAGATTGAAAACTATTCTCACAAACACTGGCTAATCTACAATGTATGTACTGTACCTGTGTACTTTGTATGTATTCTACCTATGTTCCAAATTTCAGCTGTACACCACACATCTATTAAGTACCTTTATTTTTAAATTAATATTTTTTTTTGTTTGTTCTCTCCACTGTAACTGTTGTTGTGCTGAATACCACTGTAAAAACATGTCTTTTGTAATTTGTGTGTACACTGATCATGTCTAAATGTATCTGTAATTTTTCTGTGTGGAGCTTTTTTTCCCCAGGCCTCTGCTGAAAATGGACCTTTTTGGCTCAGTCAGACATCCCTGGTTAACAAATGTAAAATAAAAATAAAAAATAAAAAAGTTGAGAAATACAAGAACATATAATCAGATATATGCTACAGAAAGCAGAATAAGCAAACAATGGATGCAAATGAAAGTAAGCATTTTACTAGGGTATATTTACAGATCTATGTATGTATAATTGAAGCAGATAAAAATTATGTACATATTATTTTCTGAAGGTCACTGAATCTTGATGCCAGATGTGCCTACATGAAGAAAATAGAAAATGATAGAGGTATGATAAGCCCTGTTTCATAAAGTAACCACTTAAACAGAACTAATATAAGTAAACCACAATTATATATATATATATATATATATATATATATATATATATATATATATATATATATATATATATAATGTGTGTGTGTGTGTGTGTGTGTGTGTGTTTATATATATATATATATATATATATATATATATATATATATATATATATATATATATATATATTTTTTTTTTTTTTTTTTTTTTAAGATTGTCATACCTGGAGCATCAAAATTGGACAACCCTTGGCTGTCTTCAGCCTCTTATCCCACATCCATCATGGCCTGCCTGGATCCCTTGCAGTCAACAGGAACTCCTTCATCTCAACTGAGTGGTGGCTCGGTAGCAGACCATTCCTAGTAGTTCTGCATTCATGGCCAACATCCGTGGGTTTATCATTTGCATTTATTATCATGTTACTGGCCCAATGTCTAAAAGCTTTGCAATCACAGCCACTGCCACCCACACCATTTATATTATCAAATATCTGTCCGCAGACATGGTCACTAAAGGGCCTGTTGGCTAATGTTTTTACAAATATGCACAAGCTATGGGGGCAGAGGTCCTGGTCTGTTGCTTCATTCTCAGCATCCGAAAATGCAAGTTTACATGACATGTATAGTTTATGTGCCATACCTATGTATGAATTAATACATACTTTTTATTATACAAATCACTAGGGTCTGTGTGGTGTCAAACTGATCTGCACTGTGCATAAAAACAAAAACATAATTATGCAGGCATCACAGTTAAAGTGAGTTAACAGTGATGGATATCTGAATACATACACCTAAGCAATACCTTCCAACCCCCACACACACACACACACAATGACAATAAAAAAACAAAAACATACAATCGGCTTCTAAAGTCAGATATGTGTCAACATACTCCAACATTTCCAAACAGCAATTTTGTAAATAATACAAGTCAGTTGGGCATTGTAATAGCAATGCAAAACCTTCGGTACACAAAATACATTGCAAAGTGTAGAGATAACTCACTTCTGTTATAAAATGTGAGGGACCATGGATAATAACCCATCCCTTCTCCCCAGTAACCACAATGGCAATAACAAAGGTTCATAATGGAATAAAATTATTGTCAGGCATATAGTTCACCATTAGCATGGAATGGTTACAGAAATGTCAGACTAGCCTACACATGCTTCAAAAGTTAGAAAAGTGTTAATATCCACATATATTTTTTTCCAGAAAACCATGAAATAGAAGTACAGGGTCATTGCAATAGCAAGTGCAATACCCAAACACAACCACAACTGTGCAAAGTGCACATGCCGTCTCATTTTTCTAAGAAAAAAAAATATTACAATCTTAGTGAAAGCAGTACTTTTACAGAACATAATCATACCTTGACAGAAGTAGTAATACAGTTATCTTAAAAGAACGTAATTGTAGCAACAATACACAGTCAAACTGCAGTATTTTGGCATTAAAGTACTTGGGGAATCCAAGCAGACTTCCATCATATAATGGAAGTTCCTTATTCCCACTTGTGATTATATTGTGCAGATTAAGCTTTTTGGACATCTGGAATATGTAAATCAGATGTCAGCTCATTATCATTCTTGAATCACTCAATCTGCTGAAGGTGTTGGGCAGGAAACATGGTACAAGGACATACATGATGCCATGCACACAACCTAGCAGAGTTAGTGCTCAGAACAGTGGCTAGCTAATGTCACATAAGTATAACTCATTTATTAGTAGTGCACATCTATGGAATTAAACTTACACTTACAAAGGTTTGACAGAGAGAATAGGTTTACAAAAAAGTTTTGTCTTACAATTACTAACTTAGCAGCTAACCTTTATATTACTTTTATTAAAATATTATTAGAAGCTAACTGTGCTTCTCAGTAAAAAGTTTGTCATACAACTGCATATAGGTTGAGCATACTGACAGTCAAAACCACTGCAGCATTTAAAACAATCATATTACAAATGTAGCAAAACTGAGCAATGGTCAGAAAACTAAGGGTAGAACACACTCTTGACTTGTAGGCATTTGTTTGTGATGTGACATGCTTCAGTAGCAGAACTTCTATAATTATCACATTCACAAAGATTTGTACTGTGAAAGCACAAAGGACAAATGTTTGAACAAGGGTATAGTTTTCCATAAATATAATATATATCATTTACAAAGCTGAGTAGATGTGCTCTACTTTCTCATCTTCTTGATGTTAATGTTGATGTGGCAAACAAAATTAATCTTGTGAATGGTTTATGGTAATGCCATGGTTTTATGATTCAGATCTAGATAGGGTGATGTATGTGCAAAGAAGGGATTACTAGTGTCAGCATTTTCATTTTATAATACCATAAAGGTGAGAAAACATGACACTGATTCAAATTTTATATATATATATATATATTTATTTATTTTTGTTAATCTTTTTCTGCTTTAGCATTTATGCAGTACTTGGTATAGTATGTTGGTGACTGCATGACAACCAGTGTTCCAAGTCAAACACTCAAAGTTTTATTTCACATGTGCTAAGACAGCCATTGGTAGTGAAAATGAGACTGGTATTGATGCTATTGATGCTATTGAGCTCTCTGGACAGAACTGAGTGCAGAAAATAAACCTCTTATATAACTATCTCTATAGCACAACTTTTTATTGCAGTTAGTTATGAGAAACAGCACAAGCATTGCAGAATTTGAATCTAGCTAACAGATTGTTTTAAAATAAGGATCAGACTACATTCTTATTAGTCTCTATTACTGTTTTTTTATTTGAACATGAAGTATAATTGTCAATTAAAGGAATCAAACTTGCAACACGTCTGCATAAAGAGTCCTAAATTGTGTAAATTATATCACTGATCAGAATAGAGTTAATGTGCAATTGCATATGCATGATGTTACAATTATGTCTTGGCATAAAGTAAGACTCCTTACATTTTAACAGCAGTAGGTGCTAAAGAAATCATTATGAGGTGAGCCACACACATTTCAACAAATGTCTAAATATGGCTTCAGTGGAAAGAGATTTGTCATTACCGCATTTGTAAATTGTATTAATGTAATCAGTGCAAAGCACACTTTTACACAGAAATACATACTTCCATCTAAATATTAATCTAATAAAAGAACAGCTCAGACAGCAACACAGCAAGGCTTATCAGAATTAGTGCTATCTCCAATCATGTTATAATTGTTACATATTCATTTATTCTCAAGAAATGTCAGTTCTCCAGTGGTATTAACAGTTAATACACAGACTAAAGCAGTTCAGTTTATTTGTTTGCTATAGGTTTGATTCCCAGATGCAATTAGTCATAGTTTGTAGAAATCATGTGCCAGCAATGCATTATGTCTGATTTAAAGTTAATGTACCTAAGAGCAAAAATGAATGACAGGAACCTAATTGACAAAGTAATTTCCTATTTATTTGTCACAAGGTTGCAGTTATGATTGCCATCCACCATCTCAGAGAGCATGCTCAGAGATGCCAGGGTATAATTTGAAATTTAGCTGAAATACCATCATTAAAAAGCAGTTGATGAAGTCACTGTGGAACATTTGTGCATACACATGGCCAAGTCTTATTGTTATGTTTCAGACCTGAAGTGTGCATTGAAGAAATCATACCCAAATTGTACCCAAAACATTTGTATGTTTTCTGTTATGCAACTGCAGTTATCAATGTTGTCCATTATTGTGCATTGACTGAAACAAGCAAGATTTAAACTGGACATCAATTCCCTACCATGTTTCTGATATCCTTGATAAGTCATGGTTGCCATTGGTGATGGCAGTGCTCCATTTGGAGCCCAAAGGTGGTGTCAGGAGAAGTCCGGGGTCTTTGTTGCAAAAATTGTAAAGTGCTGCAGCCATAAGCTTCTGTGGGAGAACTATACCAGGTCTCAGTACAAGGCTTAGACTTAGAAAAACTTGGACAAGGTTTTCATCAGTGCAACTTACATTCCACACATTGGATGACAATGTAGTCACCAATATAATGACATGACAAGACACAAACAGGATCTCCTTCAGTGATGGGAGGAATTATTCAGAACTGCTAACACCCATCTGTTGTGTAGGTGTAGAGGCCCATCACCAGCTAATCCAATCTAATAGCATAGATTATTAATGCATATATTTTTCCTTATGCTCTTTTTCTATTTTCTGTTTTGTACAGCTTCTGAAGAGATTGAAAGGAATTGGGAAGAACATCAAGCGAGGCTGTCACATGCCGGAGAGGCTCAAGAGAGGTATGTCTCGGGTATGAATGCAAGCCAAATCCTCACACATCATACATTTAATTACCTTTATATCAAATTTCAGGGTATCAGTCCTTATGAGCACTGGACAAACAACTGAGTAGGCATACCTTACGTATATGTTAAGCATACCTGCCTGTTCCAATAGCTCTTGGTCACTGCATTAGATTTGATTCCAAGCAGCAGCAATCAGCTTTTCTTACATAATAATACAGAAGATCAATACTCTGCAATCATTAAGTAAAATTACAGTTTCAGTTTTTGTAAACAGAAATTTCTTTAACTGAAATGCATGTACCATATATGCAATAGTTACCAAATTGTTTGCCTAATGTCTATAATAACAATGAGAGTGAAATATCTTTATGGCACATATATAAGTTCACAGTCATATTTGGATGTGCTAAAAGTTAATATATGTTTGTATCAATTCTGATATATTTTAAAATATTAAAATGACATGGAAGTGATGCTGTTTTTTTTTCTGTTTTCTCTAACAGCACCTTATCTCTCTCTTTTACTTTATTTATTTTTGTGTAACTTAATTGCTGTTGTCACAAATTACCTTCAGCATGGAGAGTTAGAATTACTGAGGATTAGACCCCACCAAAGGTGGCAGTGGTGGCATCACCACAAACAGCACAGACACCCAAATCTTCTGGGCTCCAACCTGTCATCATTGCCTGCATAATTCCTGCACTATCTGCTACAACATTGTCAGGTAGCTCTACTTTGTGGGTTGGTACAGTGGTAGCCACTGTCAGTAGTGCTTATGTAAGGTGGTGATTACCCATCAGAAGATGAGGGGGCTGATGGAGGACATTATAGAGAGGGGGTCTCAGTACCTGCACTGGTGCAACTCAAAAAGTCCTGCATCAAGTAGCTACATTGATGCCCTCTCTGGCACTGCCCCTGGTGTGTACCACAGAAGACAGTGATAACAGTTCTGAGGGTGAGGACTAGATTTTCCCTTTGCTCATACTAAATGAGAATGTAACTCTCATATCCCCTCTCATTCCCAGTCATGGTGTCCACCAACCTTTTGTGTCCATCACCATCCCTGTCTGTCTGGTCTGTTCTATATGTCTGCACCTACTACCTAACCTAGTCTACCTACTTAACTGTGTTACTCCTAACCACTTTCTCCAACATTCCTCTCACTACAAAAATCAATCAATCAATAAATAAATAAATAATGGGCATCCGTCCACAAAAAAAAGACCCCATACATAGCTCTCCACTTCACCTGTGTGTCTGCCACACTTGATTTGTCCAGTTGGCCAGACAATATTATTAAGTTGCTGTCACATACACTTAGTGTGGTGACTATGCAAAGCCCCCAAATTATTTAGAGAAGTATACTATTATCTTGTGAAGAAGTGGACAACTATGGTGCTTTCCCACCATCATCCTGCACATTCCTTTGTTCTTCCCCTGTGGCCTACCTCCTGCTTGCCCCCATTTTCACCATTGTCAAGCCAACCCCTTTCCGCAGGTCTAATCTGGACAAAATATAGTTACACACTATACACATGGCTACAGATGGCCAGTGTAGCAAACCCTCAGTTTTTGACCTTAGCATTTGAATGGTGCTTGGCATCACACACCAGTAGTAAATGACAGTAAATGGAGTTTTACACTCTATGGCAAAAACTGTTGAGTTTTTGTTTTTGGCCATGTCAGTAGGATTATAGTCACATAAGTGTGACTATCCCCACTATTCTACAAAAACCAAGACTGACAGCACCAAGAGAAGATTATTTTTATATGTTTCATGGGCTGCAGGTTTTAATGTACAGCTCATGGAATTTTACTATTCACAATGTTATTATGAAATCTGAAGCATACATACTCCCTTGTTTCAAACTTTGTCCTTTTCCCTTCAAACATGTGAGTTTTAATTTATGAACTATGAGCTGTTTTATGGCCAACTTAGTTAGTGCTCTGGCCTATGGATAACTTTTACATATTGTCAGAGTTCAGCAGTATTTCAGCTATTATTTTTTTCCTTTGTTGTAAAATATTATAAATTGTGTTGAAGTATTGCCTACATATATTAATAAACCAACATTATCCTCCTTCTGCTTTATTTAGTGCCTCACTATTCTACCACTGCTTGTTTCCTGTTTGGAACTCTTCATTGTACACAGCATGTTACTCTATTATATTTATTAATATGCTGCTGGGTGTAATGTGCACCTTATGGGATGTTACAATTATCAATACTGTGATGAAGCCTGATGCTCACATTTCCCCCTGCTTCCTTCTTTTTTGACTGTCCCCTGAAATGTGAGAGTTTTAGTATGTAAAGTATGAGTTCCTGTCTGGTCTGCAGAGATAATGGTCAGGTCTGTAGAATGCTTTTCTGTAGTGTTCAGTGTTTGAATTCAAATGTATCTCTAACATTAATGTGTTTTACGTTAACAGTATGTGTGAAAGTGTTGACTACATGTTATTAACCCACCATTATCCTGTTCATGTCTTAAACATTGTTCAGCCATCCAACACCTGTTTATTCCCTGTTTGAAAACCTTTATCGGACTCATCTTGACAGAATTAGAATGATGGAAAGAAATAGAAATACTGTAACACACCACACAGATGGCAGTAACAAGGCTATACACAAAACTCTTATCTCTTTCTGTCTCATTCAGTCATCCTCTCTCTCCTTTCTTCTCCCTCTCTCACCCTAGCTCTATATCTTCTGCATCCCACCTTCTGTCTCATCATTTTGTGTCTCCAGCATTTTGCAAGATGCTTGGCATTGCAAACCCATGGTAAATGATGGTAAATGACAGTTTACATCTTTTGGCAAAAACTTACCAGTGTTTGCCTTTTGATGAATTAATAAACTTATCATTGTGCAGGTGTGCTTAGCCCCAATGCACAATACAGAAGGAGACTAATAGCACTATGAGGAGACAGTTATACTTATATGCTTACTAGACACCAAGGATTAAAGTACACCTTATGTCATTTTACATTTCTCATTACTGATATGAAGTCTGATGCATACATATTCCTTTGCTAAAAAGTTTCCTCATTGTCCCTTCAAAAGTGTGCTGTTTAGCATTTAACATTTACCTTGCTTTTTGGTGTGATCAGCTTATGTCCATGTCTGTCAAATGTTGATGCAGATAGGCATGCATTTGAATCCAGCATCAGGTTTAAAATTGTGAAGTGTTTCATTGCTCATAAAATTATGTTTTGTGAACTTATGCATACATATAAACGAAAAATGCACTGTGAGAGGACGAACTGCACTGGACAACTAGAAATCCAAAACCAGCTTTATTATACGTTAAACGTTAAACAAACAACACGTTTTTCGTCACTTAGATCAGACTTCATCAGACAAGAAGTACGACGACAAACAACCATATATATATGCTGACCCTTTGTTTGAAATAGCCAATGAAAATCCAACAATGCTCATAAATATGAATGAATATGCCTAAAATACAAATACATAACATTGAAAAAGTCAGAATAAAATGCTGTAATTCACAAAAATAAAAATATATGTACCTCGTTTGAAATAACGAATAATGTCATAGAATGAATTAAAAACTTCATAACTGCACCTGATTTATAGTAACAACTGGTTTATATTAAAAATTGGTCATTTATACTCATTAAAAATTTTTTTATCAATGAAATGGTGTGATGTAAGATTTCACCAACAATACTCCCATCTAGTGGTCAAGATTTGTATACACTGACTAGCCATCATGAATTTTGTACTCCGTTCATAAATAATGAATGTTGGATAATTAATGGTAACAGAATGATAAATATATTAAGATCTATGAAGTATAAATATATATATATATATATATATATATATATATATATATATATATATAAAATGGGTAGTGATAATGTATTATATATAATAATGATATAATGAATGTTGTAAATAAACCCCGGGATTCATGAAGCTCGGCGCAAGGCCGGTGTAAGGCCTGCGCCGGCGGTGCAGTGAATAGTCGGCATAGTAGCGCCATATGCATAGTAATGAGAGTGCGCAACCACAGACACGCGTGCGTAGTGCGTGAGCGAGCCCAAGTAGGATGCGTCCGGAGGCGTGGCTAAGCCGGCAGGCGATGAGCAACCTAATGTGCTGACTGCCACGGTCCGCCCATAATAGTAATGGCAGCAGCTAGGGCCCGTGCAGAATGAAATGCACGTAGAGTATGCAACATAGTACCCGTCCCAACAACACGGAGAAGCAAATACAACCCACAAAGCCCTAAGTGTACCCGTCCAAGGAACAAAGGATACGCGTAACACCGTGTTTGTCCCGCAATGCACCGTCAGCGGGCATACCCAGAGAAGGTGTACCGCAGCATGTCAGCGCACCGCACCGACATAGGAGTAGTGACTAAGGTTACCACCTGTCCCACTTTGCGAGGGGCAGTCCCTCCATGGGCAGTTGTGTTACGATAAAAAATTTAAAAACGGCAAATGTGCTAAGATTGTAGGACATAATGATATCCCGTATTTAATGTGATGGTTGCATGAAATGGTTATTTCCGTAACTGAAATACCTAAATGTCACAAGAAACAGAATAAGCAACCAAACTGCTACAACAATAAGCTTTTATTTAGGCAAACAAGTGAAGTTTTATGCTATATAGTGACCATGGGTATGTGTCGGCCTGTAAAATCTGATGTGAGTCCCGAAAATGTCCCACCTTGGCCACTGGAAAAGGTGGCAACCCCAGTAGCGACATGGGCATGGTTACCAGGGTTACCAGCTGTCCCACTGTGCAATGGACAGTCCCTCATTGGACAGTTGTGTCCCGCAAAACTTCGAAAAATGGCAAATGACCTGAGATTTCCTGGCAAAAATATTCCCGCAATATACCTGTAATAGTAGCATAAAACATATATTTTGTATATGAAACACATACATGGCATAAGAAACTGAATAAGGAACCCAAATGCTAACAGAATAAGCGTATATTATGGCAAACAAGTGAAGTTCTGTCAACTCCACTTGCTGTGGGTATGTGTTGTCCTGCAAAATCCGATGTTTCCACAAAAGATGTCCCACAAAGGTGTCAATCATAATGGTCACAAGCAGTAGTGAGAGTACACAGCCGGGTAGCTGTGTCGACATAACAACAGGAAGGAACCAAGATACCGTAAACACAGGCAAACATGTGCATAGCAACATGTCCCACACCCAGCAACATGTTTGTCGCATACACAGGATGGCGTATGTCTAAGTGTAATATCCAGAAGCAGAACCCATGCATGCAGATGTAATACACAATAGCCCCATTGTAGCATGTAAGTCCACCCATGTACGCCTGTGCACCCAAACCAGCTAGCATCCTTGTGCAGCTACACACCTACACACAATGGGCATACCTGAAATGTGGTAAGAAGCATTGTGTTAGGCAGTGCCACGCTGGCAAATATGTACCCACATGTCACCAACCCACCTCAGGTACAGATATGGAAATGGCTGCATGTGAATGTGTCTGCAGAATGTGTACATCCCACATGTGGTATGTACCCGTCCAAACCATATAGGTTTGCACACGCCATGGTGCACATAACTGTACACATGTGGAAAAGTCGGGTTGGTGAACCACCGCATCGATGATTAGCTATGCAGAGAAGTCAAACACATATAGCGGAACATGTGCCTACCAAACAGGACGTCCTAACAGGGTGCCACAGGCACAGAAGGGGAAGGTGGGACATCACATGTGGAGAGTAGCGTTTCCGGATGGCCAAATACACACGGTCAAGGTAAAGGAGGGAACAACATGCATATGGCCGGATGGATGTTGTTAGAAAAATATATATAGAAACACATATGAAGTGCCAGTTTAGAAGCAAAATACAATATAATGCATTGAATTGTACCATACAATATGGCAGTAGAAATGATCATGCATGTAATTGGTGAAGCGTAGCTGCTGTGTGATCGAACTCTGACCCTGGCAGTAACCAGTACAGCAGGCCCATGTCTCTCAGCATTAATTATCTGCTGGGTTACAGAAAAATAAATGTATGTACATGCATAACATCCTCCCTTCTCCTGAGGAGGATGGCCTTGTGAGCTCTATCGAAGATAGAGTACAACTCCTTACCAGAGAGACAAAGGAACATATTAAGAAATGAACTGACTATTGTATCGGAACAGTCCAGGGTCCTTGAAACATCTACAATCACAGAAGGACACTGTAATTGACCAGGTGCCTTGCAAGGCTGTGTTATTCCCATGGGAAAACATTTCAAAAGCATGACCGCAGCACCCACGTATGTATAGAACATTGCGGACCATAGTGATGGAAATGCCCTGTGACCGACCACGCCAGTAAGGTGGGCAAAAGCTGATTGTAAACACTATATAAAGAAATTGCTTACTGTATACAGTCAGACAAAACTCTCATACTTGGACTGTATATTATTTTGCCTGCCTGTGTACACTACTAAAACGTTGTGGACCTGAGCTTCCTGTGTTATTGACTGTCACCTAGAAAAGCCTACTGATTTCAACAGTCTGGTTTTAACAACTTATTTGACATTGTGGTCCTTGTCATCCAGAATTCCCTTGGTAAGCTACAGGTCAGAGTGCATGGGTGGTTAGACATCTGCGCAGGAGAATTTGCCTAAATGGTTCTTCTGGAGTGAAAAGACCTCCGACTGAATTGTTGTGTGTAAAGAGGCTGTCCACTGTCTGATCTGTGGCTGAAAAGCGGAAAACTGGATCCCAAGAAGAAAGCGTGCAGTCATAAACAGGAGGCTCAGGTAAGGAGGGTTTGCCTCTTTGTCTCTATTGTAGATCAGGGACCAGACTACATTGTGTTTCTGTTAACAGTTGTGATAGCAGGTCGAAGACCAATCCAAGTAGTTTTAAATCTGGACATAGATCAGGGGAACACAGAGTAGAGTAAATAGTCATTGTAGACACTACAGTGGATACAGGGAAGGAGATACCACGTGGTACGAGAGAAGGGTTACGTAACAGTCGTGTAGAGGATATGGGAGATTAGTGCACAAACAGATCATGTGATCCGCGTTTGACGGGTGACGTGAAGTATATGCAATTGCAGAGAGCACATAATGTGAGATATTCTGCAAAATGGGGTAATAAATATGACATTGATGGTATATTAGACAAAATATCGTTACTGAAACATTGGAATCACTGAAAATGTGATGCAGCTGTTCTAGGGTAACCACCTGTCCCACTTTGTGAGGGACAGTCCCTCTTTGGCCAGTTGTGTCCTGCAAACAAACTGAACAAATGGCAAATGTCCTGATATCTTAGGACAAAGATTTCTCAGATATCTCCTTAAATGGTAGCATAAAACAGTAATTTTGTATCTGAAACACCAAAATATCATAATAAACAGAATAAGCAACTCAAATGCTACAAGAATAGGTTGCTCTCCTGGCAAAAAGTGAATTGCTGCCCTTAGTACTGGCCGTGGGTATGTTTTGCCCTGCCAAATTACACGTTCCTAACACTAATGTCCCACATTCTGCATTTGAAAAGGTGGCAACCCTAAGATGTGCAGGCGAAAAAACAGCGACAATTGGGTATCCGTCAAGCACATAGGTGGATTGAGGTAGTGAACCGAAGGGAACAGAACACTAGAAATGCGAAAGCATCATACGTACACAAAGAAGATAATAATACAGTAGTAGCGACAGACCCACCCCCTACCACCTCCGATACCACATCCAGGATATGAAGCGAGAGGGCAGGCTAGTCCCCCCACGTTATCCTGTGGCAACAGAGGTATCACAACGACCAAATGTAAGAGAAGCTATTGAAACCACACTCGTAACATACCTAGGGACACTCAAGTAAGAAGACAGTCACTAGAACAGAGTGAGGATATCTGTCAATTAATTGAAGTACCGAACCCTCATGCAGGACAGGAAGGCCAGGACCCAACTCCTTTATTGTATAGACCGTGGACACCAGAAGATATCTGTAAAGTCACAGAGGGAATTCCCCATCTACAAAGTAATCACTATTCACCATGCAATACCCCTGTATCTTCTGATAGAAAAGCAAAGGGGGAATGGCGGATGGTACAGGATTTACAAGCTGTCAGTCATGTAATAATACCTAGGGTACCGACGGTGCCAGACACACACACTATATGGAATGCTATGAACCCGCCACAGAAGTATCTTACCGTGGTACATATAAGCTATGCTTTCCTCTCAATACCTATACATCCAGATAGTCCGTATTGTTTTGCATGTACATTCAGGGTAACAGATACACCCATACCCGGCTATCGAGAGGATACTGTGAAAGTACAACGATATTCGCACAGGAGATGGCTAGCAACATACCGGTGTTTACTCCACCCGGGGCCAGTGAAGTTCTGCTTTATGTGGATGATATTCTGCTTGCGGCCCCTACCCAGCAGCAATGTAGGGAAGATACAATAGCATTATTGAAATATTCAGCAGAACAGGGACATAAATTAAGCAAGCATAAATTGCAACTACAGAGAATACAGGTCAAGTACCTGGGATATGTGGTATCCAAGGAGGGTAGAACATTACATGACGATAGGAAGGCAGCAATTTCACAAGCACCCAAGCCAACTACCAAGAAGGGAATGATGTCCTTCCTGGGCCGACTAACATTTGTCAAAGCTGGTTACCAAACAATGCTTTGGAATCTGCTCTATTGTCTGCTTTAATCTTTAATACACCTATGGCAGCACAGCATATACTACACTGGATTCCAGTAGCAGAAACAGCTTTCTGCAGACTAAAACGATTGATAGCTTCAACATCTGTATTAGGTCTCCCGAATAATCATAACAGATGTTGTCAGACTGTAGAATGTAAGCAGGGATATATGACATCAGTCTTGATGCAACAGCATGGAAGTAAGCAACGCCCCATAGCGTACTACTCATCGCAGTTGAACACTGTGGCATGGTCAGTGCCACATTGTGTACAGGCAGTTGTTGCAGCACCCATGGCAGTACAGGCCTCGGCCTTAATGTTATTATTCCACCCTCTCACTGTGAGAGTGTCTCATGCAGTTGCGATCATTCTGCTGCAAGAGAAAATAGCATCCCTGACCCGTGCTAGACATCTGTCTTGTTTGACCATACCCCTGAGTCAATTTCATATGGTGATTGAACGTTGTACAACATTAAACCTATCAACGTCACGTCCGACACCTGTGTATGGCACACCACACAGTTGCCTATATGAAATGGAGGAAATAACTCCACACAGACAGGATATCACTGATATACTCTTAGATGATGCAGAGGTGACAGTTTATGTACGGATCATGTAGAAAGAGTCCTACAGGAAAGAATCAAGTAGGTTATGCAGTAGTTATTGATAATGAGATTGTAGAAGCCCAACCCCTGCAGCATAAGATGTCTGCTCAAGCAGCAGAATCGATAGCTTTAACACGTGCTTGTACTCTAGCGAAAAACTGATGTGTGGACATTTATACCGATAGTCAGTATGTTGTCTGTACAGTGCATGTTTATGAGCAGCAGTGGAAGAATAGGGGAATGATAACATCCACCGGTAAACCGATCAATCATACGCAATTGATCTTGAATGCGTTAGATTCCAGTCAGTTACCCACTAAAGTAGCCAAATGTAAATGTGCAGCTCATACAAAGCAACAGGATAACAGTAGGAAAGGTAAGGCATGAGCTGATGCAGCTGCAAAACAAGCAGCCTCACAGTTGGAAAGTGTCTTTTTGAATGAGGAATGACAATCCTCAGACATGCTAGATGTAGAAATGTTACAAACAATGCAAACATCAACTACGAAAGCAGAAAAGCAGACGTGGGTATGACGAGGAGCAATCCTTGAAGACGGACTGTACATATCCACAGTGAGAAAGCCAATATTAACGTCTAATGTATTCAGATATGAGGCTGTGTTGAGCCATGGGTAGAGCCATGTCTCAACAGGGGGGATGGTACAGTTGGTTAACAGAATATCCCTAACATACGTAACTAGGAACCACATACAAACATCATGAGCAGCGTGTCATATTTGCAGTAAACATCATGAAGGTAGTGGGTTTACCTACACCACCATAACCATTCCGTACTATTTGTTTGGAGTGTATACAGCTGAATAAATGTGAAGGGAAGAAATACTGTTTAGTGATTATAGATATATTATCAAAATGGGTAGAAGCATTCCCAACCAGGAATCCGGATGCAGCAGCAGTGGCAAAGGTCCCAGTAAAATAAAGTATCCCTAGATCTGGCATACTGTAAAGAAGCTACAGTGACAATAGAACACATTTTGTGAACCAGACAATCCAGCAACCTGGGGGATTATCTGGCATTTCCATGAATATAAATTGCATGTACAACCCACAGTCAGCATGACTGGTGGTGCTGTACAATGGGATCCCGAGAAATAAGTTGAGGAGGTTGGTGGGTGACACCCAGACGAGTTGCATTTGCTGCCTACCTCTAGCATTGCTGAGCATGACAACAGTTACAAATGTAAAGTGTTTGACCCCCTTCGAAGTAGTATTTGGAATGGCATATCATGTGCCAGAGTGGAAAGCTGTCATGCCTGCAGAGCTGGAGGTCGATGGCTCATTAGCAGGTGACATGAGAGGATTGTTAACCAATAACACTGTTTTGCAGTTAAAGTCTTTTACAGATAAAGAGCGAAGCCGGACGCAGAGCTGACTCCAGTATCCTGTGTGTATTTCACTGTTATCCAAATAAGATAATCTCCTAGTCCAACGTGTGAAGGTCTGTACCAGGTACTGTTGGCAACGCCTACTGCAGTAAAGTTTGCGGAGAGGTCGTCCTGGGTTCACCTCACAGTTTTTCAAACCGGTAAAGGATATCAAGTCTGATTTACATCTTGTAGCTGATATACCATAGAGACTGAATCACCCGGGCCAGACTGTATAACAATACAAAGCAACCCCAAAGACATTTTGTTTACTGTCCTACTGATCATACACCTATTAACCATGTTTGTGTTGACTTTACATTTGCTGGGACCTTACCTGCATATAACTACACAGATACAAATAGTGATACGTGATGAACTGGCCACAGAGTGGCATCCAAACTTCAACACATACCTAGGCATGACGCGTGTGCATGTACAGACTATGAACATTTTAAATTGCTGTGTTTGTATTGCCATACCTACATCATATGGTGGACTTCCGATGTATGTTGTCCCCTTGGGGATAGATTGAGACTTGTGAATATTTACACTTTGATACAGGTCCTGTGAGATCACAGGACAGAGTGGCACTGTACTTACCTGTTACACAAAAAGGAATTGTTTGTTTTCATAAACATGATACAGTTCAAGTTGGTGGGAGTATTTGTAACATAACTGTGTCTTACAAATGTCATATAACAGCCAAAGATCACAGTAGTAGTTGTAGCACCATTCATGATTTGTATTGAAGCTTCATGAGAACAACGTGGAAAGATGTGCAGAAACATCCTGAATTGTATAAACAGTCCTCTGTTATAGACAGGAAAATGTTACATGCAGAGTTAACCCGCATCAGTAGTAAAGTAGAATATTGTTATTTTGTTTGTGGGAAAAAAGCATATCAATGGTTACCTGAGAATTGGTCCGGCAGTTGTTTTTTGGGTTATCTGGCTCCAGTCACATGACATACTGCACAATTGCCTCTGGGTACGAAATGAACTATAACACATATAGCTCGAAGAACTGGGAACACAGTCGGAAACCCACTAATCCAGTGGGTGAAATGGAAGCTGTTCTGAAAATCCATTCTTCTGCAAGAGATAAAGGAATATTGACTCATATGGACTTGAGTGACAGCATTATATCCTGGGCTGGAACACTCCCAGCTTGTGGAGTAGTGAAATCAATCAGGGGAACAGAGGAAGTTGTCAAAACCTGTCGGAGGAATGAGCAATGTGACATTTCGCTTCTGAACTTGTGACTGATGAACTGGATGCAATGAGAACTGTTGTGTCACAAAATGTAATAGCGCACGACTGCACCCTGGCGGCGAGAATTGGCTTATCAAAGAAGACCGCTGTGTTCAAGTACCACATAACATGAACAATATCAACGCCCACCTAGAGGTAATACAGCAGGTGTCATCCATGGTGGAACCAGGCCCAAACCCACTGACGAACCATTTCCACAAACCATTTGGTGGATGGGGTTCAGTCATACTGAATATCTTGATTGCCATTTGTGTTGTTCTGCTCATATTGGGAGCATGTGTCTGTTGCGGGATACTTTGCATGTAAGTATTAGTCAGGGACTCTGTCGACGTATCTGTAACCGAGACTATGTATCAAGACCTGTAGTGGTATTTGTTAATACAAAATGAAATCCTTTCTGAAATGTACAACAAATGACTTGCCTAGTTAAACGTTCCAGAGAGGAAGAGGCTAGGGAATGAAATAATGTTGTATATGTTTCTGGATAGAATAGAAGCAATCAAAGGAGGGAGAATGTCAGCAAAATATATACTTAAACATATATATGACGTGCTAGTTTAGCAGCAAATAGTGTATAATGCATATTATTCTATTTTACAATATGGCAGTAGAGCTTATCATGCATGTAATTGCCTGTAGTGTAGCTGCAGTGTGATTGAACCCTGACCCTGGCAGTAACCAGTGCAGCAGGTGTAAGAAAATTCAGCATTAGTCATCCGCTGGGTTAGAGAATAATAAATGTATGTACAGGTATATCTGTCATCCTTCCACTGAGGAGGATGGCCTTGTGAGCTCTATCTAAGACAGAGTACAGCTGCTCACCAGCGAGACAAAGGAACCTAGTAGGAAAGGAAGTGACGACCGGATCGGAACAGTCTTGGAACCTTGACAGAGCATAATTTACCGAAGGACATTCTAATTGACTATGTGGCTCGCAAGGCTGTGCTATCCTCATGGGAAAACATTTAATAAGCATTACCTTAGCACTGTGGTAGGAATACAATATTGTGGACTATAGTGATGTAAATGCCCTGTGACTGACCACATCATTAAGGTGTGCAAAAGATGATTACAAACACAATACTCATACAGCTGTTACCTGTATAGAGTAAGATAAAACTCTAAACTTGTACTGCATAGTTATTTTCCTCCTGGTGCACAGTAGTAAAACGTTGTTAATCTGAGCTTCCTGTGTTATTGACTGTCATTTTGAAAAGACGAATGAGTGTTACAGTTTGAGTTAAACAACGTAATTGACAGATGTGTATGTTCTAGCATGGGAATAGGTCAAGCCAAACACCACAATCACCATGTGTACCACATACAAACAGCCAGTAACACGCGGTAGTAGTGCATGAAGGCATACACGACTGTGGGAATAGTACAGGGCATATGGCACGTGCCAAGTGCAGATGCATGACACAAACCCCAGGATGGGTGTCCCTGCAAAGAGGAACATGTGCCAACCACACCTCCCACAGATGTACCGGCAATAAAAACACATGCCAAACACACAGAAACACTACCGTCAACACACGACTGCAATGGAGGCTGGTCAAACACCAACATGAAGCATGCACAAACAGGGACTTGTGTAATTGTTGCCTTAACACCCCCCATAGGCCAAAGAAGAATAGAATGGACATATGCATGTAATGTTGTGAAGGATGTGTGGTAGTCCTCAGTATCACAGTGTTAGGGACACAGATACACTGTCATCAACTGTGACGTATGTGCACTGTAGACAGCATACCTGCAAGTAATACAGAGGACAATCATGTGCCACAGAAATATACACATGAGAAAGAGGATAGGGGATAGACAAGTGTAAATGGGACAAACTATGAATATAGGTTCATACGTCCATAGGTACAGGGTAGGCCATCGACCCAGGTTCAGCCATAACCCTACACCATAGTTAGGATTACTTTGCCAACCTTCTGTGCTGGAGATAAAATACTTATGATATTGCTGTACCTCTGTCAAGCAGTGATAATGATGTAATCCCGGCCTATATCTGCAATTCCCCATCCAATGGACAACATACCCCCGAACAAGGCTAGGAAGGATCTCTGTGTCACATGTACTGCGATGTAGATCCACAGCATTGTGAGTGTCCAGGTGACATATGTGTCACTCCAACACATCCCATTAATGACCGTGACAAGGTTCATGTCACCTGCCCTTGTGGTTCTGAGGGATACAGATACAGTAGGTGAAGCATAGACATGACATATGGGTTGACATGGCCTCATATGTCAGGCACAGGTCAACACTAAACAACAGGTATGTGACTGAATGGGGCAGGGGTCCTACAAGTGGGGCAGCATTACACATATCCATGTCACCCTGCATCTGTATGACAATTAACCTATGAGGCCTTCCCAGCTGCTGTAGGTGTTGGGTCAGATACCCTCCGATTCGGGCAATGTAGTAAATCATAGGTGTAACACGTAATGGGTACAAGGAGATAATGACCTACCCTGATGTAGATGTGAATCCCTGCACAAACAGGTGGGCTATGTAGAAGTCCCACCGAACCACAATAGCAACGTGTGTGTTGAACGAATGGTGACCGACAAACTCTGTCTCCTGATCCCTGGTAAACACCCCTGCGCTCAGTGGACAGCCACCTATATGCTGGACAGGGGTGACCTAGTACTCCTCGACAGGTATGATGTTGCATTACTTAGCATTTAGCTGTGGGACATGTCCCTGACAGCAGATATGCATATCTGGGAGGCCCCTTTGAAGGATAACTGTGTCAGACGTCCGTCCCACTATGGCACCTGTTTCGCAGTCATCTACAAACAATGTTGCCCATAACACCCCTGTGTGTGCCTGTACTGTGGAAATGTAGATGTATGAGAGGAGTGGATCCAGGGAAGGGCCCCATGGGACACCACTTGCGACAGGCAGTAGGTCTGACATGCTGCCAGCAACTATGACCGCGTGGGTTGTGTTACATAGACAGTTTACAACACATCCTGTGATGTACATGTTCACATCCCAGCCAATGGGTTTATCAACGATACCTGAGGGGGGTAATATGTTGCAGGCCTTTGCCAGGTCGAGGTAGGCTGTATGGACTGCAAGACCCCCATCAATGGCCTTGGTGACTGTCCTGAAAATGTCAACCATGCTTGAAAGGCATGAACCGCCCCTGAACAAGCCAAACCATGTTGGATGCAAAGTATGCATGTCCCCTATGCCTTCATCTATGAGACGCAGTATGATCCCCCCCCATGTCTTTGCAGATAGGTCTCCTCATGGTAATGGGACAGTAATATCCAGGGTCAGAGGAGGCATTGGCCCTGTGACATGGGACTACAGTTGCCGTATACACAACCTGGGATGCTACCTGAGGTGAGGCTACAAAGAAATAGCTGTCCTAACTGTGGGTCTAATTCCTCAATGAGATAGTGGAGTACACAGTCGGGTCACCAGCTGGTCTCAGGGATGCTATGTCCACTACCCTGGAGAGAGCATGTCCCACCCGTGTGTCACAGAACATTTGGGGACCACAAACCGCTGGGACAGACATCCCCTCATGTGGGGGGGAGGGTGTGGAGATGTCCTCACCGAACTTGTCAGGCCGTAGTTTGGCAACGTGTGTATGTTGAGTAAACTCCACATCTTCGTGAACCCAGTCAGAGCATATGTGGGAGTGACCTCCCAGGTGTCGAGCATAGCAAATGAAGGTGGTATGATTATCAGCCAGGTCCATGTAGGTATATCTGTGGAACGTGCCCTGGACCATGTCATGACAGCGTGTAGCTCTACACATATGATGACCAAGGGTGTCCTACCCCCCAAGGTGCCTGCTCCGCCTTGTAGTAGCCACCTCCCCTTGTTGTACAGCCTGTGTGTGTATGGCTGGGGTACAGCACACTGGATGCTTGGCATTGGTACAATGAACCACAGTTGGGTAAGGAATGCCTGGTTCATGCAGTCCTGTAGGTACTGGTACACCGCATATGTGAGTGATGCAGTGGCTGCAGTACTGTCGACCACTGGCTCAGGCTCCTTAAAGGAGACCACAGTAGTGTGCAGAATTGGGAAGTCTGCCTCTGAGCAAGCAATGTGTATGGTAACCGCCCTTGCAACACTCACAGCAACGGATGCCAATGCAGCCATTGTCCAAATAATATAGATTACCTTCGGCATGACAATATGTTTTTTAAATTTTACATTTTTTTAAAATTTAACAAAAGGGGGTTCCTTTTCCCAATTTTACAATTGGCCCCCAAATTTGGGGCGGTTTAAAGAACCCGGGCCCTTTAAAAAGTTCCCCGTGGGAAAAAAGGTTAAAACCTT